>NC_133284.1:39347288-39452284 GCF_005239225.2 Populus alba | reverse complement strand
TATAAATGGTTGTTTTGGATGCAATAGCTTACTACATTACTTTGATGGCGTGCACCTCCCCAAGGTGTATGTTACCCTTTGCGGATCGGTATGAAACGCCTTAAAACACACTATGGCGGTTCACTGGAAAAGTTCTATAAAAATGATAACTCACATGAGGCAACGAAATCGACTTTCGTCATCCGTCAAAACAGTGATGATTGAATGCCCAACAGATATTCAACATTACAATTCTCTTATTCAAGAAGAACAAGTGAGTAGTATTCTTGGATGGTCTTGATGACCATTTAGATCATATCAGGTGTGATGTTTTGCCAGATAAAGCCATTCCTAATAGTGGAGCAGCCTATGCACACGTTAGGAGGGAAGCTCTTCGTTAAAGGAGTGATGACCACAGGTGTTGATGATCTACTTGGAGCAGGCTTTGGCAATCTAAAAGTTTCAAGCACAGCTCATATTCTCTCTCTTTTCATGGTGGCAAATCAGTTTCCAACTCTAAATCCCGAGCCACCTCTGATGCACTAAATGCTTTCATTGTAGGGGGGCAAAAATACTCATGAGACTTGTTTCAAATTTCATGGGTATCCTGATTGGTGGTATGAGCTTCAGAGCTCAGAAGCGTTGTGATGGAAATGGTGGCAACATAAGACAACTACAGTTGGTAAAATAGTAGAACCGTATATGTCCTTTATTCCAATGGCTAAGATCATTAGTGGTACCACTAGACAAGCTATAGTGGCTATAGCAGACCCACACTCGGGTAATGCTCTACTTGGTTCTAATCAGGAAGTTGATTGCAATGACTAGATACTTGATTCAAGAGCAACAAACCACATGACTTTTGATGCCAGTGATTTCTCCCCGCAATCCCTTCCAAGGTGAACTAGCATTATAAATGCTAATGGAGACATTTCTTCAGTAACAGGGGCTTGGACAGTAATGATATCACCAACCCTATCATTGTCTTATACATTACTTGTGCCTTCTTTATCTTACAAGCTATTGTCCATGAGTCAAATTACTAAAGCCTTGAACTGTGTTGTGCTCATTTACCCTATGTTTTGCCTTATTCAGGATATTCTCACTAAGGAGATTATTGGGCATGGTATTAAGAGGGGGGCTCTATTATATGGAAGATATTAATATTGGATGAGCACATCACTTACATCAATCAAGCGACCTCAAAATGAAACAAATTTTGCTCTGGCATTGTCTGTTAGGCCACCCATCGTTTGGTTATTTGCAACATATGTTTCCTGATTTATTTCTGGGTTTGTCGAATTTGGATATTAAATATGAGACATGCATTTTAACTAAAATTCATCAAGTTACTTATCCATTAAGTATGAATAAGAGTGATATTTCTTTTGCTTTGATTCACTCTAACATATAGGGTCCTTCCCCAAAATCTACTTTGTCTGGTTTTCGCTGGTTTGTGATATTTGTTGATGAATGTACTTGAATGACTTGGATTTATCTATTGAAACATAAAAATGAGTTTTTTTTTTCATGTATTCAAATCATTTCATAAAATGATTCAGACTCAGTTCGCAGCTAAGCTCCAAACACTTCGATCAGACAATGGTGGCGAGTATGTGAATCAATAGTTTCGTAATTATTTCCACCACTATGGACTAATTTATGAGACCTCATGCCCCCAGACTCCGCAACAAAATGGTATTACAGAACGCAAGAATCGTCACATTCTTAAAACTGCTTGAGCTCTGCTATTTGGAGCTACGTACTTAACCACTATTGGGGTGATGTTGTTGCCACAGCTGTCCATCTCATTAATTGCATGCCTTTAAAAGTTCTTGAGTTTAAGACTTCGCTATAGGTCTTGTCAACCTATGTGTCATTACCCACAATATTGAACTTGATCCTTGTGCCATTCGTTGTCTTTTTTTGGGATATGCTACACACCAAAAAGGGTACTGATGCTACGACCCAATTACTAGGCACACATGTGTGATTATGGATGTCTTGTTCCTTGAATCTGACACTTTTCTACTCTCCTGCTGCACATCTAATTCTTCTCTTCAGGGGAGACAAAAGTAGAAGAAATGAATTGGTTAACATTTGACTGGTTCAAAAACATTGATCCGACACCAAATACAACTTTAAAACCTATTATCATCAAGAATCTAATCTAGAGTTGCATCACCGAAAACTTAACCTATTATCAATCAAGAATCTTAATCAAGAGTTGACATCTCCGAAAACTGAAGTAACATCTCTAGAAGTAGTAATAGTACCCCCCACTCTTTAGTATCCAATGACCCATCTCCTAAGAATATCATTAAGGTAAGCTCTCTTATCCACCTCACATTCCTGATGATATATGGATACCCTTGGTTGCTGTGAGCTACCTTTCAGGCAAAATCGAGGAAAACCTCCAAACAAATATTCTCCAGAACTAGAGGATCAAAGATCAAGATATCAATTGCCAATTATGTTTCGACAAAGAAACTGTCTGAACATCTCAAGAACTTTATGAATGACTCTCCACATCATATTCCCATAAGTATTGATGAAGCTTTGGATGACTCTAGGTGGATCCAAGCTATGAGGGAGGAAATGGAAGTTTTACTAAAAAATAAAAACATGGACTCTTGTTTCTCTATAGAAGGTCAAAAAAACAGTGGGATGTAAGTGGGTATTCTCCATCAAGTACAAAGCCGATGGGTCAGTTGAAAGGTACAAAGCAAAGCTAGTGGCAAAGAGTCATACGCAAACCTATGGCATAGATTTATTCAAGAAACATTCTCACCTGTTTGCAAAATTAAGTACTGTTAGAGTTCTATTATCTCTTGCAGCATATCTTGATTGACCATTACACATTTTTACATGGAGATCTTGAAGAAGAAATTTACATGGATGTCCCTCCAGGATATATGGCAAACTCTGAAGCTAAGATCATGTGCAAACTACAAAGAACTTTATACGGCCTAAAGCAGTCTCCTAAAGCATGGTTTGGGCATTTGAACTCAACAATGAGGAAATATAGCTTCCAACAAAGCAACTCGGATCATACTTTATTTTTAAAACATCACCGGGGTAAGGTAACAGCTTTGATAGTGTATGTAGATGATATGATCATTACAGGAGATGACTCAGAGGAAATAACAAGACTTTAAGAGCAAATGGCCATAGAATTTGAGATGAAAAATCTAGGACTCAAATACTTTCTAGGAATTGAAGTTGCTAGGTTAAAACACGGCATATTCCTTTCCCAATAAAAATATATCCTGGATTTATTATCAGATGTAGGATTACTGGATTGTAAGCCTGCAAATACACTGATAATTCAAAATCATAGACTAGGAGAATACCCAGACCAAGTGCCAATAGATAAAGAAAGGTATCAAAGAATAGTAGGAAAATTGATTTATCTCTCTCATACACGACCGGACATCGCTTATGCAGTAAGTGTGGTAAGCCAATTCATGCACTATCCGAGTGAAAATCATATGAATGCAGTAATTTGGATTCTCAGATACCTAAAGTTCTCTCCTGGTAAAGGACTTATGTTTACAAGAAACAATTCACTTAGAAAGTGGAAGACTACACAAATTGTTGACTGGGCAGGAAATATTTATGATAGAAAATCAACTTCAGGTTATTTCACATTGGTTAGAGGAAACCTAGTTACCTGGAGAAGTAAAAAGAAAAATGTGGTAGCATTATCAAGTGCTGAAGCTGAGTTTCGTAGGATAGCTAAAGGTCTTTGTGAACTTCTCTGGCTCTGAAGGCTGTTAACTGAAATTGGATTTACTCTTAAAGGAGAAATGAATTTATTTTCTGATAACAAAGTTACAATTGATATCTCTCACAATCCAGTCCATCATGATTGGACCAAATATGTGGAAGTAGACCAACACTTTACCAAACAGAATCTTGAGGCCAAGATAATTTGATTTTCGTTTGTTAAATCCAAAGACCAGTTGGAAGACATACTTACAAAAGCTGTATGTAGCAGAAGCTTCTACAACTCACTTGGCAAGTTGGGCATCCGAGATATATATGCACCAACTTGAGAGGGAGTGTTGGCATGAGTTGTCCTCTGCGAGATTAAAGGAGGAAGATCAACAATATATTCATTAGCGAATTACGCCCATAAATGTATATTCATAATTAGAAATTTACATTATTTACGTTATGGTAACAATTTGTTATATATATTCCCTTATTCATGCAAATAAAGTATTGAAATAAAGAAAGATTTCTCTCTATTTTTTCCTCCATTTTGTCATTATATGCCCTTCATATGTTTTGTAGACCTTCATCTCAACTATTTGAAAATGGTGACGAACATTTGAAACTAAGTTATATAGCTTCCTTTGCAGCACATAATAAATCACTGTTCAGTTTTATTGTCGAGCTCTGCCTGCTCAGTAACCTATTATCTGAAAACGTATTAATTTCCCACGAGGTCAATAGTTCAAAAAGGGATCCAAAATTCTAATTATCTTCTGCAACATGTCCAAAATATTTCAAAATCAAGCATGAATAGTGGAAAATGTACATGCTAAAAATTTCCTTATCAAGCTTATTTGGAAGTGTGGTTGCGGTTGCTTTCCAAATAACTTTTCGTGCTAAAATACATGCCAATGATTTTTTTTTTGTTTTTTTAAAAATTATTTTTGACATCAGTACATTAAAATGATTTTGAAAACACTTAAAACATATTAATTTAAAGTTAATAAAAAAATAAAAAATTTAAGATTTTTTCAAAAGTACTTTTGAAACGCAAAAACAAATAGACCCATAGTCTCAATTAAAATGAGTCCCTCTCATTTTATAATACATTTTTCTTTTAATTCGATCATAAAAAAATTGTCAAATCATCAATTAAAATTAAATATTTTTATTAAATGACTAGCACTTTTATGTTGAATAGATATATTTAATTTTTTTTTAAAATAACATAATTAGTAGCCTCCTTATTTCTTTTTATTAGAGAATAAAAAGAAGCAATTTTTTTTTTTTGTAAAGAGAATAGAAATAGAAAAATGAAAAGAAAACAATTCTAGTAATTTGATTGTAGTGACCAAATTGGAAACTAAGTGAAGTTATGTAATGTTTTTTTTTTAAGTGGTTTTTAATTAGAAATATATTAAAAATAATATATATTTTAAATTTTATTAATATTATATAAAAATAATTAAAAATACTTTTAAAATATTAGTTTAATAATTCTCCATGAAAAATAATTTTAAAAGTAAATAAAATGCCAAACCTTACATGCAGTATAGAAAACAAACTAGCCATTTAATCCATGTTTCACTGCGAGTTTATAATTTTGTTTTCAAAAAAATACTGGATATGCAAGTTATTTCAATATGTTTTTTTATATAAAAATATTCAAAGTGTAAATTAAAAATTCTATACAAGTAAGATCAAAATATTTCATAACATAAAAGTGAGACTTGTATCCGATTATATTTACCAACCTTATTTATTTAAATAAATAAAAGATAAATCTACTTCCTAAAAAAACTAATGACTTAAACAATAAACACATAATGAAATTGACTAAATAAATCCATGCCTTAGAAATATAATGCAAGGCTGAATGCATAATATATAAAAATAAATATTTAAAAGCAATATAATTTTTTAAAAAATATTATTTATTTTAAAAAGTAAACGTCATTTGTATAAAACACAAATTAGAATAATATCTTGAAAAATAAAATAGAAACAAAAAAAAAAAACTTATATTAAAAAAAAGCCATGCAAAAATCGTGATCTAAGTCATGAAATCGGGATAAACTAATAAATTTTTTTTGAAGATAATTACAAAACCAATATTAAAAAAAAAAAATACAAAACAATAAGATCATACAAAGTTGAATTCCCAACAAATTAAATGATGAAAGATAAAACCAAGAAAAAAAATTACACAAAAGAATTGAAAAAAATGAGGGTGAGAAACACATTAATTAGAGGGACAAAAATTTCTAATTAGAGGGTTTAATTGAATTGAAAAATAGCTTTAATATAAGAAAATTTGATTTAAGGATGAAATTGATTGAAAAAAAATTCAACTAAAGTGCCAAGGAAAAAATTAGAAATTTTAAAAAATAAGGACCAAAATAAAAAAGCCAAACATTTAAGAAATTACAATTGAAGGACTAAATTGAAAATAATAAAAACTTCTATAAATGGAAAAGAAACGAAATAAGAAATTAATTGAATGAGGACTGAAATTGAAAAGTAAGAAACAAAGAGGATAATGGTGTACATTACTTGCCAGGAGATAAAAAGAAAGAAAGAAAAAATCAAACGACCACTAGCGATAATCCGACAACTGTAAGTTGTCATATACCACTCTAAATGAAAAAGGACACAACGACATATTTATTAAAACAATGGAAGGCCAGCTACGTCCATCAAATTACATCACACACACCGCCTAAATGACGTGAACGCCATCCACGCACTGAGACGTGCTGAGCATGCCCCGACATTTTTATGTATTAAAAAATTCAAAAAAAATATAAGAAATACAAAATGCCTCCACAACCTCAACAATTACACAAAATACCCATATAAAAATACAAAAAATACCTCCAAATACTAAACTTATGTTTTGTCATTTCTAAAGTTAAAGAAGTAATTACACTTGATATATTAAAATTTAAAAATTTAAAAACACCTTCATCCAACAACACATTAATGTTTTCACTAGAAGGAAAATTTGTATTTTTACTGTTAAAAAGTTTATATAAAATCAAGGATATCCTTTGTCAACCGGTCAATATTTTGTTGACTTTGAAAATAAAAAATATATTTTAATGTATACAAAAAGCATTAACACTCCCACAAGATATGCTTAATGTTTTGGACCAAAAACTACAAATGTAATTTTATTATAGCCCCAAAGACCTTTTACCGTAGATTGAGCTCGAGTAAAACACGCACACCAATTATTATTTTAGGTAACACTGAACATGGTTGGAGGAGACATTACCAAGAAAGGACAGAAACAAAAGATAAAAATGATTTGATTTAATTATATAATTAATTTATTTCTCCACAAAACAGTGCACTAAACCACACCACAGGAAGGTAGTCATTTATTTATTAATTTGTCGTTTGATAACCACTTATTCAAATTTAAATAATAATAATAAAAAAAAATAGAGTCAATACATCACCAGCATTGAAAGCAATTGGGCAACAGAAAGAAAGAAGGAAACCGAACCACCGCAATCACAACGGACCATTGGCTAGCTTTGGTGGTTGAGAAAAAGAAAGGAAGCGAGAGAGAGAGAGAGAGACTTCTCCTCTGTCTCTCTAAATTATATCATATTTTACTATTTCTTGAAGCAAAGTCTTTGCTTACAAAATACAGATCTCTCTTTCTGTTGCTGTTATGTTCGGCTTATAATTTCTTGTAAGTGGTGCTAATTCTTATCATGCCTTTAGATCTTCCTTTCTCCTTCTGACCTTCACCAACTGCCCTCTCTCTGGTACTCGTCTCTCTCTCTCTCTGCTAGTTTTTGAATTGAATAATTCTCGTAGATCCTGTTTAATTGATCCTGTTGTTTGCCGATTTAGGATCGATCGAAAATGGTGGTATCGGGCCCTATCACGCCTGGACAGGTTCCATTTTCTTAAGCATTTTCTCTTCTTTTTATCTTTTTATATTATGAATTTTATGTATTACAGACGCAATCTCATTGATTTATTGCTCAACTTGTGTGTAACGGAGAGAGGCTTTGCTCGGTTGTTGTTATGAAATGTACCAGGTTTCGTTTTTGCTTGGATTTATCCCAGTTTTTGTTGCATGGATATATTCAGAGTTCCTAGAGTATAAGAAAACTTCATCCCCTCACAAAGTGTGAGTTTCCTCTTACTTCATATCACATTTTAATTTCTTGTCT
Organism: Populus alba; assembly: GCF_005239225.2. Lineage (NCBI taxonomy): Eukaryota > Viridiplantae > Streptophyta > Magnoliopsida > Malpighiales > Salicaceae > Populus > Populus alba. The sequence continues at coordinate 39,444,392 of NC_133284.1, read as the reverse complement.
ATTCTGCGCTACCAATGGTGAACTTTAGATTTGGTTTTATATATCTATGAACTGACACTGATCTTGGGGGAAATGCTAATGAACATAAGTCTTTCTTTGTTGAGGCAAGATTACGGAGATTCCAAATGCTTGCTTGGTCCGTCTTTATATTGAAGAGAGTTTTAAATTGCATAAGCCCTCCTGTTTATAGCCTATGCAAGATACTTGTTTCGTGTGGATTAGCTGGTTAGATAAATAATTAACTAGTTAAGATTGGAGTGATGGCCCTTATTTTATGATAGTGTGTGTAACTGATGATTAACTGGAGTAGACCGTTTAGTGTCAATTTAGTTGCCATTATTTGAAGTTTGCTGATGCTGTATAACCCATGCTACTTTCATGCGTTCAAAAGAATCTAAGCTAGTGATGTGTAATTAGATGTTGATTGAATAACTTTTCTTCTACTTGTGGCACACATGTGCTGATATCTTATTTACAGATTAATTACGTTGGAAAATATATGTTCCAAAACTTTCTGATTCTGACCATGTGACTTATCTGGATTACAGTCATTCAGATAATAATCTGCTTGACTTGGAGAAGGAGACAATCAAGGAAGATGATCGGGCTGTTTTGCTGGAGGGAGGCCTCCCTAGATCGGCATCTGCCAAATTTCATAGTTCTGCCATCAAAATGAACTTAATTAGGTTGCTTGCCACTTTATATGCAGTATTGTCATGGAGTTTCTTATATACGAATCGCATAAAAGTTTTTTTCTTAACTTCTGTACCTAACTGTCATCCAGGTTTATGACTTTGGATGACTCTTTCTTGCTAGAAAACCGAGCAACTTTGAGAGCAATGTAAGTCATAAACTTTTTAGATAATGAATACATGCTTCTGTTGGTTTTCCTTGCTTTCTCTAGTTTTACTGTACAAATTCTTGCAGGTCTGAGTTTGGGGCAGTCTTGTTGTACTTCTATATCTGTGATCGCACAAATATACTGGGAGAATCTACCAAGGTGCTTATTTCATGTCCATTGGTCATGTGTTTATTTGCCATGATTTCATCCTTGACAGCTTTGCTTGCAATGAAATAATCTGCTCATGTATATTAATGCTAATCCCGTCTTATTTTACTTTTGGTTTTGATGTTCTCTGGACAGAGCTACAATCGTGACCTTTTTGTTTTCCTATATATTCTTCTCATCATAGTCTCATCAATGACTTCATTGAGGAAACATACTGACAAGTCAGCTTTCACTGGAAAATCCATGCTTTACCTTAACCGGCATCAGACTGAGGAGTGGAAAGGATGGATGCAGGTAATATCTTCTTGATTAAGCTTTTTACTTGTACAGAAATTTATGACTGCAAAATTCGTAAAAGTTCTAAAACTTGTATTGAGCTATGCTTGGTTGACTGCAGAGAACAAAATGTACACCTGCACGTTTCCTCTGTTGTACTTATAGATTGGAATTCTTTTTTGTAACACCAAATTTGCATATGATTATCGTGGCATATTTTTTTAGTCATGCTATGTATTTTCATATGGCCACAGGTAGTGTGATTATTCTCACTTCTTTATTAATGTTATTTTGATATCAGACTGACTAGATGAAAATCTGTCTCAAATATTTGATCTTTTATTCTTCTAGTTAGTGTATGCCAATTCTGATAAAAAATTCCCCAAGAAATTGCAAAATTTTGTGTGGAATGCAATATGATTTTTCTTTCAATCATTCAAAGAAATCAGATTGCTATTCATTAAAATCCTTAGTCATATGTGGCAATCTGATGTGTTTGTTGGATATTAGAGATTGTTTACATTGCTAGCTCTGTATATAGAATAATTTGCTGCATTTGTTGTGTATAATAAATAGCTCTGCAAAGTCTAAGGCCACATTAACTCTTTTTTTTTCCTTCCTTCTGAAACAGGTCCTATTTTTGATGTACCATTATTTTGCCGCAACAGAGATATACAATGCAATACGTATCTTTATTGCTGCATATGTTTGGATGACTGGATTTGGCAACTTTTCTTATTATTACATTAGAAAGGATTTTAGCGTAGCTCGCTTTTCTCAGGTCATATCACTGATTCTCTACACCTTATATTATTTCACAATAGCATGTTATATGCCATGTTTCTTTTCTTTCTTTCTTTGCTTTTGGTATACATTTCTTATAAAAATGATTTTAAATGCATGTTACTTGGTGCAGATGATGTGGCGGCTCAATTTCTTTGTGGCATTTTGCTGTATTATCCTTAACAATGACTACATGCTGTATTATATTTGCCCAATGCACACTCTATTCACTTTAATGGTCTATGGAGCCCTCGGTATTTTTAACAAGTATAACGAGAATAGCTCAGTGATGGCTGTGAAGATTCTTTCATGCTTTCTTGTGGTTATCTTGATTTGGGAAATCCCTGGAGTTTTTGACTTTCTCTGGAGTCCATTAACTTTCCTATTGGGTTAGTATCTTACATATTTATCTTGTTTTGATTCGTAATCATTTGCTTGGTGAACTTCAACTCTGTGTGCACTTTAATGAGATGAGACTCGGAGTTAAAAATGTCGCTGATTTTTTCATTTTTTTTTTTTTTATCTTCTGTTTGTTGTTTTTCTATTGTAATAATTTTAATGGCCTTAATTAGTCTCCATTGTTGTTCTGCATGTATATCTCTCTTGTTACTTAATTTTATGCTTTATTTTTTGTTGTCAAGAAAGAAATTTTTTCTTCTAGAATTATTTACAATGGAAATTTGATTAATTTAGCTTGATTAAGTGTCAAGATTCAAGTTCAGTTGCAATATCGTGATTGCTTTCCTGCTTCTGCATGTGCTTAATAGTTATATCTTTATGGCAGGCTATTCTGATCCTGCAAAGCCAGACCTTCCTAGGCTGCATGAGTGGCACTTCAGATCTGGACTTGATCGCTATATATGGATCATTGGGATGATATATGCATATTTTCACCCCAATGTAATTACTTGAACTGTGGTCACATTAAGTATTTCTTCTTGCTACCCAAACAACTAAAATCTCAAAATGTCTTGAGATTTCAGATTGAGAAGTGGATGGAGAAATTGGAGGAATCTGAAACCAAGAAGAAACTGTCAATCAAAACAGGCATAGTAGCTGTTTCAGTATCTGTGAGTTGCATGACTCTCTCTACACATTATTACCGTTAGATTTTCTATAATCTATTTTTCATCCTTTGGTGATGGTTTGATCTCTTTCTTTTTCCTTCCAAGGTTGGTTATTTGTGGTATGAATATATATACAAGCTGGACAAAGTTTCTTACAACAAGTACCACCCCTACACATCTTGGATTCCCATAACGTATGTATCAAGGATACATTTATATATTGGTGTTTGTGCGCACTTTCCTTTTTCCCTTTTTAAGAAACTTATTACAGATGAAGGACACTTATGGACATCTATGAATGGTGTGCAGAATGTGTCCTTAATATTGTCTAATTTACTCTTCCAGCATCTTATTATAATATCTACATTGTGCGATCCAGTGTTTACATTTGCTTGCGGAATTGCACTCAGCAGCTCCGGAATGTCTCTTCGACTCTCTTTGCGTATGTTATCTTCCCTGTATATATGTTTTTATTGGCAGTGACTTCTCATGGTTTGCCTTTTTTGTTTGAATAACCATGCTAATTTTGCACTAACCTTAATTTGTTTACTTTAAATCCACAGTTGGCTTGGCAAGATAACTTTGGAGACCTATATTTCACAGTTCCACATCTGGCTGAGGTTTGAGGATTAACTATTTGGTTTCTTTCATTTTTACTTTTCTATTTCTATGTTTTTCTCCATTTTCATTCTACCAGCCTGGATAATTTACTGAATTTGAATCATAGATAGAATCCTTAAAATAGTTTTTATGGGCACCCTCACAAAGCTCAAGACACCACTAAACCAGCAATTGCGCTGTGAAATGCAACTAAGAAATCCAACCATGATATCATTATAGGACTTTAACATTGATCCAATTTGGATGTTACCTTTTTTATAAAGCAATTCTAACTAGGTTGTATGTTTAAACATTGCATGTTATTTAATAATCAAATGCTCATCTTTCCACATACCTTTTTGAGTGATGGACTATGGGCTTCTTTAAGAATCGTGTGATCAATTGCAAGTTTCTTTGGCAACATGTTGATAGTTTTGAAGATGACATGCAATAAGTGGCTTGTGTGAGAAAAGGGTGTAAAGTAGTAGTGTCAAGAAAATGTCATATTTGGTACTGTATAATTAAATATCTAAATAATTAAAACAAAACAGAGAACATTTTAATAAATACATTTCTGACTAGTTTCACAGTAAGTGGCCAGACAAATTTGTGACTATGTTTTTGCATTCAAGAACTTGGGGCTAATGGAATAGCAATTTAAAATATTAGAAATATCCTTGCAAGAATTACAATTGGGGTTCTGCTTCTGGTCTGTCCTACAGGCGTTTCTTGTATGGGTTTTTATTGGAAAAGTAATTTTATTAAAAGAAGGGAGCACAAGTTTGTAAATTCAGTACAGAAGATCAACCCTTGTAAACTGAAAATGAAAATAATCAATAAGATAGGGAAGGGAAGGGGATCATTCTTGAGTGCCTAATCATTCTTGTAGATTGTGGCTTCAAGGTAGCAGCTTCTATTTTTTTTCTTCTTTTCTTCTATTCTGTTGATATGTCTATCATCTTTTTTAGCTTGTTCTCCACACAGGTTCTCTTTTTAAATCATATTGATCTAATGTTTAAAGAAACCTCATGCACGCTTCAATGGGTAAAGGTTGTGAAGAATTATAAAGTTTAAAAATTCATGAATATGCATAATTCACAGAAAAGAAAAACCTTATTTATTAACACAATGGCAAGTCTCTCTATTCATGAGAAAAAACACTCGGAGGGGAAAGAATTCCACGAGTTTACAGATATCTATTTTGATAGAGTGAGGAGAAAGAAATGCATTTCTAACTTCCTGTCTTGCATTTGCAGATCGGACATGCCCAATGGACAGCCCAAGTGGCTCCTTTCTTTTATTCCAGAATATCCATTACTGAATTTCATGCTTACAACAGCCATCTATGTCCTAGTAAGTAAACTTGTTCTTGACCACATAATGATATCAGGAATAATGGTAGTAACAAAGACTATATTTATCCTTATGCTGCTATCTTTACTTGCTTCTGCAGGTTTCTCATCGACTTTTTGAATTGACCAATACACTAAAGACAGTTTTCATACCCACAAAAGACAATAAGCGGCTGTTTTACAATTCTGTTGCTGGGGCTGCTATTTCTCTGTGTTTGTACTGTGTTGCTGTCATTCTCCTTCACATCCCTCATTCACCGGTAAGCCCCTCACTTCCGTGTTTGAGAATAATCTGGTAGCTTGTGATGATCTAGAATTATGCAGCCAACCGTACAAGATGCTTGATGGTTGGGGTAGTGAGATGTAATGATCAATAGCTGTCTATCTGCCGATGGAATTTTGTTACGATTTGGTTATTATTCCGAGTCTCACTTGGATGTTCATTACCTGCATTTGATGTTCAATTGACACAAGTTTGTAATACAGGCCTGAAAAATGAAGACCAAAGAGGAGACTACATAGAAGTTTTCTGTTGGATGTACAGAGAGACGAGTAGAGTGAAATAAGGATACTTGGAAGATGATGCTCAGAGATTCAGCTGAAGACATTCAACAAAGTTGAAGAAAAAGCCCTCCATTTCCATCCTGGACTTGGTATTTGGTTTGGGAATGGAGGCATGACAGGAAGAAGATTCTTTTTCTAATTACACAGATCACCATATATTCTTATCTGTTTTTTGATTTTTTATCCAACGATGAAAGTTGTAGTTCCTGTGACGTAGATTTGCTGTTTTGCTACAAACGAATTGAGATTCAATTCTAATGGAAATATTTTTATGTGTCTTGTTACTTGTCTGGTGCAGTTATATTTTCTGGAAAAAAAAAAAAATTTAAACAACCTGAAAGCAAGTTACCTCTCTATTTTTTTTTTTTTTTTTTTAATGTTCTTCAATGGTTAAATTGTAATTAATATTAGGATATCTTTTTATTATTCTCTAGGTTAAATTGTAATGTAAAATACCCCTTCAATAAAACAAATACCCTAACTAGGAAAAAAAAATAAAACAAAATTCCTGATTTTTCACCGTGAACACCTCGTCATCTTTATTCTTCGCTCTAATTAAAAATAAAAATAGAAAACCCAAAAACACTTGGATCGAGCGTGTCATCGTCTTCGATGGTGTTTGCAAAAGACAATGCTTTCTTTGTCTGCTACTTTCGACAACCATATTATTGTTGAAAAGTCGAGAGCTGTTGGCCCATCATTTTTATTGAAAAAAACTTCAGAAAATTCCAATGACCTCTAACCACTCATTTCCAACCTCAAAACTAATTTTTTTCCACTCGAGAAATAAATAAATAGAATGAATTAATGAATGAAAAAACTAAAATATATTTTCAGGCCTCCATATAATTTTTCTTACTATTTCATGGTAGTCATCAACGCCAATAGACTCATCTCTCTAACGAGAACACATCCACACCAAAATTATTAGTTTTTGTGACATGAATGGTATTTGGAGGCACTCTCTCTCTCTCTCTCTCTCTCTCTCTCTGTATCTATCTCCACCCCCTCGTCAATCTTCATGAATTTAAACATCGCGTGAAGAAATATGAAGATCAAAATGTATGTGTTCAAAATAATAGAAACTGAAATATAAAATTGATCAAAATTTATCTTCTAAATGCTTTTTAAAAGAATGGAAATTATAAAATCACCACCAAATAAACATCAAGTCCATAATTAATTAAAGATGGAAAACATATCTAATTTAGAGTGGTATTTTTATTGTATTATACTATTTACTATACTCATTTGCAATATAGATTGTATTTAGATATGAGCTCGCGCTATGCCGTGAGATAATATTTTTTCTTGTGAAAAAAAAAACAATGTCTAGACAATATAACTATGTTTTTAATAAATAAGAAAAAAAAAACTAATGAACAAAAATAGTATGAGTTAATAAAAAAAAATAACAAAGATAATAAGCTAACAAAATTTTAAAAAAAGTATATGATATCCATATAAAAAAAACTTAAGAAATATGTAATTGGATAAGAATAATGATAAATAAAACCCAGTATTGAGTCAATTTGAGGTGTAGCATGATAAATATGTAAATTGGGTAATAAGGGCCGAGCCTGCTCATGTTATCACAAAATTTGTGCTCCAAATTATGAGATTGGGTTAACCTGATAGAAAATAAATTTAAAAAAAACACAAAGCTTTTTTATTTAAAAAACTAATATTAAAAGATGAAATTAGAAAGAAAAAAAAAAAGGACGCTAAGTGACAACAACTTTTCAAACTTGTAACTTGGATTATTAGATTGGAAATACGATACATGAAAAAAAAATAACGAAACTCAATTCTCAGCTAATCTAACACTAACTGATGAATTATCATCATTATTATTATTAATACTATTACTATTATCATCATCATCATCATCATTATAATAATAATAATAATAATTATTATTATTATTATTATTATTTTGACAATCACTATTACTACTATTAATAATAAGTAATATCATTACAATTATTATTATTATTATTATTAGTATTATAATCACCATTTTTATTACTACTATTATTGTTATTACTGCTACTATTACTACTATTATTGTTATTATCGTTATTATATTTTTAACGATGATTATTGTTGTTGTTGTTAATTTTTATTTAAAATAATATTTGAAATCTTGTCATGCTTGATATTAATTAAAAAAAAAACAAGAAGGAAAGGACAACCTTCTTTGTGAAAAAATAAAATAAAATTAGTCACCTAATAACTTTGTTTAATAGCAGGATAACATACAAGTGTATGTCTCCTAGGCAACTTTTGGACGAGTGACCTCCACCCCATGTAATAAAGCAATCCTGAAAGGTGTAAATCAATTGGTCAAGTTCTAGGCTTACTCTTTAGAGGTTACTAGTTCGAGTCCCAGAAATTTTAGGGTCATTGAGGCTTACATGGTCATTAACTTCAAGGCCCGTGTGATTAGTCGAGGTACGCGCAAGCTGGTCCAGACATCCACGTTAATCAAAATAATAATAATAATAAAAAAAAAGCAACCCTTCGTTTCGCACAATAATCAATACTAATCTCACACACATGCAAGAATTCCATATGCTTTGCTTCTCTCTAATATGAGTTGTTTAATCAACCAATTTGTTTAAAAACAATTGCATATGCTTTGCTTGTTTGTAATATGTTGTCTCTCACACACACTATTGAGTTGTTTCATATTTTTTTTTTTAAAAAAAAATTTTGTTGTTATTTATTTATTTTTTTGCATTTTTTAATTATATTATTTAAATAATTAATTTAATCAATAACTTGGATTTCAAATTTTTTTCTCTTGCCCCATAGTAGAATGCCAGCCATAAATTTTGTAATAAACTATACAAAGTGTTAGAAATATTTGAAGGATAAAATAAAAAATGAAACATAGAAAGCATGGTGGATGACAAATCTCATTTATATAAATATTATTACTCTCTTAAGAGAGGAAGTCTCAATGGACTTGGACTTAGACTTACAATACTCCATACATATAATTATACTAGTCTAGGATAATTCAAAAGACTTAAAAGATAAACACATATTTAATAGTTACATGCATATACCTAGGTGACACCTAGGAGAACTAAAAGACACTTTAAATGAAGACTTCAAAATTAATTCCAACACTTTCTCTTAATTTTGAAAGTCATACTGTTCTTGAAATTTGAATTTTGATGGAAGATACTCTTAAAAAAAATTTCAATATCTTCTTTATTTTTTTTTCATATTACATCTATAATTAATTTTCTAGAATTAACTTCCATTTCAACTTGGGAAGATCTCTCTTGCATCTTTGTCTCAGTCACTCCTTTCATCATTGTTAGCTAATGACATTCCATGCCATTTCTTCATTTTGTTTTTCTTTAATTACTGTCTTTGTCTGAACATGGCTACTCCTAGCCATATTTCTCCTCTTATGGTTGTTGCCACAATTCTCTAGCCAAACATATCTTTTTAATATTTGGCTCTTTAAGTGACCATTCCATTTCTTTAGGTTGTTGCCTTTTTCTTGTCATGGCTCTTTGGCCATTTCTTATCTGTTGTAGGAAGAGTTCTCTTCTTGTCTTCATGTGTGGTCTCCCTTGTACCACATCTCATCTCTTGTGCAAGAAGTTGTTAGCTTGCACTAAGCCTCTTTCTTAGGCTTTTTTTTTTTTTTATCTCTTTTTGATGCGATTCAGGCTGTTGCCTTTTTATTGTCATGGCTTTTGGCCATTTCTAATCTCTTGTAGGAAGAGTTTTTCTCTTCTCTTCTTGATGCAAGGTCCCAATTCTCTTATTGGAAGCTATCATCTTGCACCTTTATTTTTCTTTTTTAGACGTCACTTGTTCATCCACTCTATTTTGGAATTTCACACTTTAGTCCCTCTAAAAGCTCACTAGATCGAACTAGCTCTAATACTATGTTAGAAATATATTTGAAGGAGAAATGGAAAGCATGGGAACATGAGAAGCATGGTGGAAGACAAATCTCATTTATATAAGTATTATTACTCTCCTAAGAGAGGAAGTCTCAATGGACTTGTACTTGGACTTGGATTTAGACTTATAATACTCCATACATATAATTATACTAGTCTAGGATAATTCAAAAGACTTAAAAGATAAACACATACTTAATAGTTACATGCATATACCTAGGAGACACCTAGAAGAACTAAAAGACACTTTGAATGAAGACTTCAAATACCAAATTTGTTGGAAAAACAATAACAAAACAGAGAAAGGGTTACTACTCATATAATTTGGTGAAATACAATATACTAAATAATGGTACTCTCACACCTTTCATTATCAAATCTATACAATATATATATAGACATTATAAAAATGTCTTTTACAATATTTAAAGTACTTAATTAATATTAAAATCTTCAATACTTACTCTAGATTCATAGTATCTCTATATTCATAGTATTTCTAGATTCATAGTATTCTAATGTGGATAGTTATTTATTGTACTACTTCAATACACTTAATCTTGGTAAACAAGTTTAATAACTAACATTCTCCCCTCTTAAACTTGTTCCATCCATCTTCATGATTCCAAGCTTCTTCTGCAAATAACAGAAAATATTAGTCTTTAATGGATTTGTAAAAATGTCAGCAAATTTTTTATGAGTTTTAACATGAACTAACTCCACATCATCTTCTTTTATGTGCTCTCTAATAAAGTGAAATCAAGTATCAATATGTTTTGAATGTTTATGATGAATTGGATTCTTTGCAAGTGCTATATCAGACTTGTTATCAACAAAGATTGGTGTAGCCTTGCTCTGTTTTTTGCTGGAAATCTTCTATTAGTTTCCTTAGCCATATTGCATGACAAACACATGATGCAACATCAATGTATTTTGCTTCACATGTGGATAATGCAACAATAACTTGTTTTTTTAATGTCCATAAGAAAGTTGTTTCTCCCATAAAGAAAATAAACCCAATTATGCTTTTTCTGTCTTCCAAGTTTCCTGCCCAGACATTATCAATGTAACCTGTAATTTCAAGATTCTATGAGGATGAATAAAACAATTCATAGCTTGCAATTCCTTTAACAAAACAAAAAAATCCTTTTTGTTGTCTTCAAATGTGAACTTCTTGGATTTTCCATATATTTGCTAATCAAGCCAACTCCAAACAAAATGTTTGGTCTAGTACATGTTAGATAACGCAAGCAACCCATAATACTTTTATAGTATGTTATTAACTAAATCTCCTTCTCCTTTTTTTAGTTAACTTGGTTTCATAATCAACTGGATTGTTTGCTGGACAACAATCTTTCATAGCAAATTTCTTCAAAACTTTTGTTGCATACTTGGTGACATGACTAAAGGATTGATGTTTTCTTCTAGGTGTATGAATGTCGAAGTAATAAATAACCCAGCAACACCGGGGTCGAACCACAGGGAAGTTAACTATAATAATAATAATAATAATAATAATAATAATAATAATAAGTTGAAGAGGACTTTGAGATGTTTGATTAATCTGAGGATTAAACAATGATAAAAATAAATGTCAAGGTTAGAGGATTCACTAATGGTATTTAAAAAAAATATAATATAAAATGTTTTTATTACTCAACTGAAAACCACACACAAAGGAGGTTCCCATCGGATGATTTGTCATTAATAGCTCATTATAAATTGTTAACATGATCATATTAATTATCTTATTTAAGTAACACCAAATTTTTAAATATTGTCAGGAATTCATGATGCTAACTTATGTTAACAACAAATCAAGTTCCTTTCATAGCACAAGTGTAGGTTATACCATACGGTTGAGCTATGAAAGTGCCAAGCATTTGTTATACCAAGTGTTATACAACACAAATCTAGATTAACCATTTAACAAGCAATGTATTAAGAATGAATAAGATAAAAATGATAAGATAGGTTAATAGGAAGTTGTTTAGAATATAAGCATTGAAGTCCACATTGAGTTTATATTATACTTATTCTTACACCATTAGTGTAACCTTTTCACCTTGACATAATAAATTTAGCTAAACATAATGAAGAAGAGAAACATAAATAAACAAGATAAGAATATAAATAAGATACAAGTTAACTAAGTAAAGAAAATGAAATGAAAAGCATAAACAAGATATTAATGAAAGCAAAACTTAAGCATTACAAAAATATAAAGAGAGAAATAAAAAGCATGATCTTGATCTGAACAACCAAGATGCCTAAATACATGGCAAATGCCTCCTTTTATAGGCCAAAATTTGGAACAATTGATTTGATGACTAATTGTTGAGTAGGTGGCCATATCTTCACTTGGTGACAATCCTTATCTTCTTGTCTGAATAAAACGTCATTGATAATATCCGAATTTGAACCAACCTAACTCATGAAAGTTTTAGGAAATTGTCTCAGATTTTTAGGCAAAAAAAATTGAGATCATTTGGACGTCTAGAACTCGAGATATGGGTTGAACACTGAATAGTGTCTAGGCTGCAAGACAGATTCAGACTTCTCCGTTGTTGCTACAATTTGGACTTGAAAATGGTCTTTTTAAATCTTGGACTCCTTTGAAGTTTTAGGCCTATGTCTTAGCTTTCCATCCATATAAAGCAAATCTAAATCTGAGATCAACAGCTCCAAATATGATCTAATTACCGAACAGTGTTCCAATTTGGACTGAACCAACATCTCTTTTCTAAGTTTGGCCATCTATTTGTCCTTTCAATTTCAGTACTTAAACTCATCAATCAATCCTTTCATTTATGTGATAGGCCTGTATTTAAGATGAACATTTATCATAAATTAAAGGTATATGATATTATTAGATACGTTATTATAAAACATGCTTTAGTTAAGGAGTTATAAAACCTTGATAAAAATACACTTTTAAGTACTAATCACTTGGCTTGTGAAATAAAGATTCCATCACTGTACTGCTTCACCTCTAATCCCAGAAAATAAGCCATGAGACCCAAGACTATCATTTCAAATTCCTTCACCATGGATTGCTTGAAGTCTTGAATCATTGTTGGATCATCCCCTGTGAAAAGTATATCATCAACATATAAACAAATAAACATTACTCTGCCTCGTAAACTTTCTTCACATATAATGCATGTTCATAAGGGCATCTTGTGAAATCCATCAATTTTAGAGTTCCATGCTCTTGGTGCTTATTTAAGTTCATAAAGAGCTTTCTTCAATCTGCAAGCCTTATCTTCTTCTTCTTTTACCACAAAGCCAGCTAGTTGTTCTACATACACTTCCTCTTCAAGGTTGCCTTTCAAGAATGTTGACTTTACATCCATTTGAAATATCTTCCATATTTTTTGAGCTGCTAGGGAAATCATCAATCTTACTGTTTGCATTCTTGCTACTGGAGCAAAAACATCTTCATAATCAACTCTATATTGTTGCTTGTACCCCTTTGCTACTAATTTGGCTTTATGTTTTGCAATTCCTCCTTCTGCGTTCGTCTTTGTCTTGAAGATTCATTTTACTCTTATTGCACTGTATCCTTTGGGAAGTGTTGCCAATTCCCATGTATTATTTTTTATGATGGAATTGATCTCCTCCTTCATTGCTTTCTTCCATCTATCTTTTTGATATACTTCTTCAAATGTAATAGGATCATTTCCTGAAAACAAGCGCATATTAACATCATCAAGATTGTTCTTTTTGTTACATCATAAATCTCTTGTATGCTCTTTGTCTTTCTGCATTACTCATTATTTCCTCTTTTCTTGTTGATTATGGTTCAGTGTAACCATTTTCAACTAACTCTCATAACTCTTGTGATCTTAGAAGTGCCTTGTATTGAACACACCACATATCATAGTTTTGTTTAGTAAGACAGGGAATATGAAATTGAGAATTGTTATTACTGGAAGCCATATATACTCTCAAGCTCTGATACCAAATTTGTTGGAAAAACAATAACAGGATAGAGAAGGGGTTACTACTCACACAATTTGATGGAATATAATACACTAAATAATGATATTCTCACACCTTTCATTATCAAATAATTCATACAATATATATAAACAATATAAAATGTCTTTTATAATCTTCAAAGTACTTAATTAAAATCAAACTCTTCAATACTTACTCTAGATTCATGGTATCTCTATATTTATAGTATTTCTAGATTCATAGTATTTTGATATGGATAGCTATTTATTGTACTAACTACAATATACTTAATTTTGATAAACAAGTTTAATAACTAACACAAAGAACCCACTCTCTTTTACATGGGTGATCATTTTGAACTACACTTTTTCCCCCTTTAATCCATGATGTTCCTATTTAATTCCTTTCCTTTCCATTTTACTTTTGATCCATTGATGTTGCAGTGAAAGATTCAGTGCAAAACACAATCTTTCACATTTGATGGTGGGGTTCATTGCCTTATGCTCTAAGATTCAGTGCAAAGATTCATCCTATTTTGCTTTTTTTTTTTTTACCCTCCATCTCCTCTGCTTAATTATTGCATCTATCACATTTGATGCAACCGGATCACTATATTATGAATCATAGTTTTAAGATCCAGTTTGGTCCAAGGCTCAAGTTTCTAGTTTTGACCGGTTCAAATTTTGTTTTTTTTTTTTTTTTAAAATCAAAACGACATCATTTTAGTAAAAAAACAAAAAAAAAAGAAAGTTAACAGGTTTGCAGCGGGGTCTTGGTCGAGTCTTGCCGGGTCAACGCGCCAAGTTAGTTGTGTCACACCAGGTTTTTTCTTCATTTTTTCTTTAACCCGGCCCAATTCCAGCCCCGGATTGGTTCACCAGGCCGGGCCGGGTTTCAAAGAACTCAGAAGCTTGCAAAACATAATCTTTCTTCATTTCACTAGAGAAACCTAATTTTCTTGCTGTTCGGGACTTTGTTTCTTACGTCTATCAGCACGATCTTGACAATTAGAAAAAACTTAATTCTCCAAGCAAAATTAACGTGTAATTATAATCATGGAATTATAAATTTATTTTTGAAAAAAAAAACAATTGAATTAGGTGGTGGGGGCAAGGTTTTTTTTTTTTTTTTTTTTACCATGACACAATTATCTTTAATAAATTATATAAAGTTAAATTTGTTATTTTTTATTTCTTTCACAATAAAATTACTACTTTAGCCTTAGAATAAAAAATTATATTACCTTTGACTCAAGGGTGTTGTAGTCATTTTATTTATTGTGAACAAGACAATTACTTTGATGTTTTTTATAGACAAACAATATAACTCTCTTATAAGGATTTATTTTTTTTTATATATATTTTACTTTGGTTTTGTTGTAATTTTGGAGGTTACTCATGAGTATTATTTTAATTTTACGTTGCACGTGCCAGCATTTGGACAACCCCACGCTATTCAAGTGGTGCAATGTGGGCGGCAATCTAACCACCAAAAGCCTTATTCTAGGACGACATTTAAAATATTTTAATATTCCCTACACGATGATGTAACGCGTGTACCAAAAATATCTCTAGTTTAGCATTATTAACAATTCTTTCCTTTTCTTATCTCTCTCTTACTTGAACTTTGCGTTAACCCTTGGAAAATCTCATACCATCTCCTTTAATTTTTTTTCCTTCACATTTGATCCATATTCTTTTGATTACTATTTTTATTTTATTTTATTTTAGAATAAGTTATAAAATTACAAATGTTTTTTAATTTCACTCCTACTATTTTTTTAATATATAAATAATATATCAAATTATAAAATGTTTCTCAATTTGACCTTATGATTTTTTAAAACTTTAAAATTTAGTTCTTATTCTTTTAATTGTAATTTATTTTGTTTTGGTATCATTTTTTATTTTAAAAAAAATTTAATCGTCGGGTTTTTTTTTTATCAAAATCTATCCTCATTTTTTTGTTTGTTATTTTCCCTTTTTTTTTGCAAGTTTTTTTTATTAGTATTTTTTTCATTTATTTCACAATTCAAAATAAAATTTGTTGAGAATTAAACTTCTTGATTGAATTTAGATCCAAGATTTTATTGGTTGTGAATTTTAGAGATTAGATAAGGTTTATAAGATTCTCCTGCGTTTACTTGATTTTTTGTTTTTTTGGTTTTGAAGGTGATGTTTTCTTATTTTTGCATCCTTTTTCTTTTGAGTTTTGTTTGGTTATTTTATACGGTTTTGCTTTTTATTGGGTTAGCACTAAATAATATTTTTTTAATTTAACTCCTACCATTTTATAATTTATAAATAATCTAACAAATTATAAATATTTTTCAATTTCACCCCAATGGACTTTCTTATCATTCTTTTCTTTAAGTGTGTTGTTTTGTTATTTTTTACAATTTGTTTTCTATTGTGTTAGCCCCTTATAACTTTTCTCAATTTCACCCCTACCATTTTTAATCTTTAAATAATCTATCAGATTATAATTTTTTTTTTTTAATTTTTCCCTTATGAATTTTTTTTAATCTTCAAATTTGACCCTCATTCTTTAAATTTCTATTTATATTGTATGAGAATCATTTCTTAAGATGTTTTTTTTTAAAAATTTTTTATCAAATCTAATCCTTGTTCTTTTTGTTGCTATTTTTTTATGCTTTTGGATGTTTTTTTTTTATTAATATTTTATCAACAATCTCATCATTCAAACTAAATTTATTGAGATTTAAGCTTCTAAGATTTCACGAGTTTTAAAGATTATACCAAGTTTCGAAGGTTTGCATGAATTTACTTGGTTTTTTCCTTTATTTTTTAAGTTGATGTTTTCTTATATTTTATTAATTTTTTTTTGGAGTTTTGCTTATTTTTTAATCTAGTGGTTAGCAAATATAGTGGCAAGTCTAAAAGACCGAAAATAACATGCCTGTGAAGTTTTGGTGACGATTTAGAAACACGATTAAAATCATGTTTTCTAAAAATTTAAAAATTTGTTTTTTATTTAAAATTATTATTTTTATATTTTTAAATTTTTTTAAATGAATTAAAACATCAATTCCAAACAAATGTTTCCCAAGAGATGAACTATGGGCTTTCCAAGAAAAACGCACACCATACTTGGTCCATCAAGAAGATTCCCCACTGCACATTGAATGATGGACAGTAGAAAACTCTGAGAGAGGCTGCCTCCTGTGGTAACCACTCATCTGACATCACATGATTTTCATAAATGGCCGCCTGCTGCTTTTCTAGTAGTCAAGGGGTTTGGTATATATCACGTTTTCAGTGGTGGGGCAAGTATCTTCTTCAATCTTCCGTCATGTTTTGTAAGACAAACGCGTTCTTAATTTTGTTTTTAATGTGACAGGCACAATAATATTCCTGTGTGGTTCTGTAGCGCTCTTAATTTTGTGTTTTTAACCTCGTTTATTTTGAAACTATTACATGATCAGGTCGGCAGGCTGTCCTGATCACCTCAGAACAGGAATTTAATAAAATGCATAGGAAATCCCCAAATTATTCATCTTTTGTGGTATAATTTTGGGGTGAATTTTTTAGCAGTTCAGTTTGTTCTTTCGATCTGCTCGGTTTTGGTTGTTTATAAATTAAAACCAAACCATGCAGAACTCAAATTTTCAAAAACCAAATCAGTGAAACAGAAATATTTCAATTTGATTTTATTTGGTTTTTAATTTCTCATATTCTTTTCCACTTGATTGATATTTTGAAAGGAAGTGGTTTTATGTATCATTATATTTTAATTAATATAAGGGTTCTATCTAATTTACCATATTATATTATATATTTAATTGTATCTAAATGTTTTTTTTTATCGGTCATATTTTTATTTTAAAAAAAATATCAAAAAAATAATCTTAACCCAAAACCTATAAGGTAAAGTTCCAATATATAATTTATATTATTCTATAAAACACTAAAACCCTTTGATTCTTTAATTGTACCTTGGTTATAATTAATTTGCTTCAATTTTTAACTTGAAAACCTATTTGTTCTTCAATGCTCTCTTATCTTTTTGGAAGCTTTACTGCATTGAAAGTTAGATTCTCATGCTAGGATTTCATCTCTTTGTGCATGATTTTTAACCACTTATTTTTCTTCTTAATGTGCTGACTCTTCCATATTAGTAACCAACACATACCCATTAAGATAATATCTAGCATAAGTTTTGTGAGGTTTAGTGAGCCTTCTCAATTGTGGCTAATCTTGAGCTTCTTAAGTAATCAATTTAGGAATAATAATATTATCATCATCATTAAATGGCTTAGGATCATCAACTAATAGCTCAAAAGAAAAACCACCATTATCATCATTTTGCAAATCTTTTTCATGATTAAAAGTTATCAAAGGTAAATATGGAGTAGATCTTGGATCAAAATTAGTAGGAAAAAATTTAGTAGACTTCATTTTCTCCCTCTATTCAAAGCCTTTAATGGTTTGATCTTTAAATAAGACAAAATCTCTCTATCTAACAATTGTACTCTCTTTATGAACTCGTAACCTATAACCAAATTCATCATCTTCAAAACCCTGGAAAACACATTGCTTTGTCTTGTTGTCAAGCTTATACCTTCCATCTCTAAAAACATGTACAAATGCATTTCAACCAAATACTTTTAAGTACACATAAAAAAACATATTTTCGTTTCCATATTCTATCTGTAACATCAAAGTCAATAGAAACAGATGGAGAAAGGTTGATCATAGAAACTGCAGTTTTCATTATCTCACTCCAAAAAGGATTTAGATAGCTTTGCATGAGAAAAGATACATCTAATTATTTTAACAATTGTTCTATTCATTCTCTTAGCCACTTCATTCTGTAGTGAAATCTTTTGAATTTTCTTCTCTAGCTTAATACCATGTTCCCTATGGTATTTCTAAAAAATACCCCTGTATTCACCATCATTGTTAGATCAAACACATTTTATCTTTCCATCAGTTTTCCTTTTGACTCTAGTATGAAAATCATTACAGACATCAAGTACTTGATCTTTGGATTTTTAAACAACTGGCCCAAAGTTTCCTGAAATGATCATTAATAAAACTAACAAAGTATAAAGAAACTCCAAGAGACTCATCAATCATAGAGAAAATCAATATGAACTGAATTGACAATATGTTATATATGAAAATGACATTTGAAATGAAACTCTATATTGTTTTTAAGCTAAATAATTAGTGCAAGTGTTTAAGTTCATACATTTTAACGGATGTAGTTCTTCTTGGAAAGAATGCCAAGGCATTTATCACTCAATTGCCCAAACCATTTATGTCATAAATTGGTGGAGACATTTTCAATTGCATTTACCTTCCCCGTAACCTCCTTGACTTGTGACATGTAGAGACCAATCTTTTTCCTTTTAGTAACAATCAAAGAACTTTTGGAGAGCTTCCATTTAACATCTCCAAAAAAATTGTGATAGCTTTTTTCATCAAGTGTACCTGTTGAGATCAAGTAAGAGCATATCAAGTACATGCTTAATATCTTTAAGTTTCAACTTGCACACAAAATTGGTTTCTAAGCAAATATCTTTAATGCCTATAAAGCTAGTCATCTATTGGTTTCTTATCTTAACTTGACCAAAGTCACCAACAATATAGGATGTGAAGAAATCTCACAGCAGTATAACATAGTAAGAAACAATTGAATCCACAGCCTAAGTGGTATCCTGACATGCAAGATTAACACAATCATTATCATAAACAATGGAAACATCACTACTGAAAACAACTATAGTTGTACCATTTTCTTCAGTTTTATCTTTGCCTTTACCCTTTTGATATATTTTATACTTTCTACAATCCTTTTGAATATGTCCAAGCTTGTCACATTAATAACCCTTAATTCCATCCCTTAAATGAGATCTCTCTCTAGGCTTTTATTTTCCTTCTTAATCACCATATTATTTATCTTGCTTGTTGTGATAAAATCTGTTTTGCTTTCTCCCCTTACATTTTATAATTGGTACATGAGACTTATAAGTGCTTATCCATTTCTTTTTTTTTTCTTCATTGGAAATATTGTCCTTTACTCTCTTAAAAGTGAGCTTTATATTCAGAGTAGAATTGCTAAGTGACACCACCAAAATCTCTCAACTATCAGGCAATGAACTTAATAGGATTGGTACTTGTATCTCATCGTTAACTCAAGATTCATCAATGACATTTGATTCAATAACCATTGAAAGTTATTTAACATCTTCACCATCTTTATATTTCAAATTCACAAGGTCTCTAATCGCAAAAGGCTTGTTTTGTGTACTCTTTTTATTAAAGGTTTCTTCAATATCTTCCAAACTTGTAATCCCACAACGAGTTTGTAGGCATGCTATGCTCTTAAGAAGACTCCTGCTTTAAATATCATATAGCAACTGGGAAAGTAATGTCTCAAGCTATAGTTTTAGTGACGAGTGTTCTTCAAAAGAAGAAGGAGATCAAGATAGTAGCTTCATCTAATCAGACAGAAGCAACTTGTGATTGTGTTTCTTCCCAAGAAAAAACTAGACTCGGTGACACAATGATAGTCTGAGTTGTGATCTTGGCAATGACTTGTCCTTTGAAGGGAAAGAAACTTGCTCAATTGGAACTTGAGGTTATCTTTGAAATAATTATAGTATTATTGAAGCTGTGGCAATAAATTTGATTTTAGATCAATTAGATCAGGACCTATCGTTGTCCTATACAAGAAGTTTCAACTCTGGCGAAAATATAAAGTACAATTGCAAAATCTAGGCCTACTTCAGAACCTATTTTCCTGGTATGTAATGATTTGCAGAGCTCAATGGAATAAATAGTAGCTATATACTAGATTTCTGTAGTACAACTGATATAGAATCCATAATGCACAATGTTGTGCAACGCAATCAGATAAGGGGGAAAGTCGCTTTGAGTTTGTTTCTGAATTAGACATGTTCCGGTGCATGTTTTTGACTGTCTAAATTATTTCTATCGTTGTTTGATTCCTATTATTTCCAAAAAAAACTCAATAATAATGATAATAATGATAATAATAATAATTTGTGTCAAATTAAGGACTGTTTGTATTTTGAATAATTGAACTTCTGTACCAACATCAACCCTTATTTTATAAATAGCTACTTGCTTTCGTGAATGCAATGAGTTAATAAATATCACATCTAAAAGAAAATAATAACTTCCTTATGGTTTGGCTATTAGTTTTAGTTATTCTTCTCAGTTTGTTCGTTCTTCAAGTTTTGTTTCTATCTTTAATCCTAGCGCGTAGTTAAATGGGTTACAAGGGTTTGATAAATATGGTAAAGCTGCAAGATAAATCTCATAAATTTGTTGTTAGCCATTTTAGGAGCTATACATCAACAAAAAAAAAAATTAGAAAAAGAAAAAAGAAAAAGAAAAATATTGGAACAAATATTAAAAAAATATATATTAGTAGAAAGAATACATCGGAACACCCAGTAAATTGCTAAAAAACTTGTTGAGAAAGATCAAAATATACAAGATTGAAAATTTTAACAGTATAGTTTTGATTGATGAAGACCCTATTCACAAAGAAAATTAAATTTGAGGAAATTCAAAATTGGATTTTTAAGGACTCAATTGAAATTTTTCAGGTTTACTTGAATTTATTGAGGGCTTAATTGCATAGAAAAATTATTTTTTTAAAGTCAATTTAGGCTTTAATTGAAAGAAATTAAAGTCTAGGGATAGAATTGTAATTTTAAAAAGTTAATTTGGTCAAATCAGGGGTTGATTGCATAAATATTGAAGTTGGATGAGCAATTAAAGACTTGATTGAAGAAATCTAAAATCAAGAGCCAAACTAAAAAAGACGTGTGAATCAGGGGTTTGATTGCATAAATATTGAAGTTGGATGAGTAATTAAAGACTTGATTGAAGAAATCTAAAATCAAGAGTCAAACTAAAAAAGACACGTGAATGTAAGGGCTGAAATTGACCAAATCAATGGCCAAATTGAAAAAATTGGAAGTTTGTTGGTCTATTAAGGGTCGCAATGTACAAATTCATAAGGACTACATGAAAATAACGGTTAACTTTGGAGTTGGCAATTGAGTTTGGCAATGGTAAAATTACACGAAATTAAAAGTTTGAAGGCTATTATAGATACAATTAAAAGCAATTGGAAGAACAATAACTAATTTGAAAATTTCCAAATCCTAAATTAAAAACCTTAAACGGCGTGTCGTTTAGATCTAATGAAGAGAAGGTGAATGACATGTTGTTCGTCAGCTTTCATCTATGTTTTGACAGTTTTGACTGATCGAGTTGGCAATTTCAAACAAATGATTGTGGAGCTACTAACCTTCAAATTGAGCAAAATTGAATCTAAATGAAATGTGTGCATCCCTTCTACAAACTTTAGGTGGTCTTAGGCGATGATGATGTTATAATTGCTCTGACAATGCCTTAAAAGTGAGTAACTCAGTCAGCCTTGAAAGTGTAACCATCATACAAAAATTGATTTGGTTTTCACGTGTTCACACACAAAGGATCTTAATGGGTCTTTATCAAGGGTTTACAACACTTCCATCGAGATCAAGAGGTCAGAAATATATTGAAGACCTCTCAAAACCCTATAAATACCCCCTTTAAGATCAAGAAAAGGAGTTCAAAAAAATAAGAAGAAAAAAAAAGAAAAAGAAAAGAAAAGAATAGAAAAAAGATGATAAATATCAATAAGAAACAGAAGTGTAGAGATCTAAAAGTTTTCTTAACCTTTGGAAGTTTATGAGAGGCAAAATTTTCCAAAGAAAAACTAATAGAGAGTAGTTATTTTAGGTATACCTTGCTGGTCCAAAGGTATGTCCTTTGTGGTTTACTTTTGTTGTTTTTTTTTTGTTTTTTTTTGTTTTTTTTATATTTATGTTTACAAGAATAGAAAAAATGTTTTTAATATTTAAAAAATGATGTTGCATTCACCTCTTTGTTGTTGTGATATTTATTTATTGAAGTTATTTTGAAGTTTATATATATATATTTGATATACTAAAGTTGTTGTTTAAGTTTTTATATATATATATATATATATATATATATATATATATATATATATAATATATATTATATATATATATATATATATATTAAAGAACTCTAAAAGGCGTGGGGAAAGCACTGTAGCTTCCCACGCCTTTTAATTATACTTATATATAATAATAATAATTATTATTATTTATAATAATATTAATAATTATTATTATTATATATTATTTTTTGCTTTTTTTTTTTTTTGTATTTTTTTTTGGTTTTTTATGCCTTTATGGATTTTTTTTTGGCTTCTTTCTTAGTTTTTTTTTTCCTTTTAATTTTTTTTTGTTTGATTTAGTTTGTTAATTGATCCCGAGTTTTGACGAGTTAACCTGGTTTGACTGGTTAACTATACATTTTATTTTTTTTACTTTTTTTTTAATCAATTTTTGTCATGTAGTTTAGTTTGTTAATGTTAAATTTCTTTTCTATTTAATTATCAGACTTTCATGACACGTATTCCAAGCTTGACATGTTAACCCGTCAAATTTTTTTTCTTCTATTTAGTTATTAAACTTTCATGACGCGAATCGAAGATTTGACGGGTTATCCTAGTTTGAAAGGTTAACCCAGTTAATTTAGATTTTCTTTTTCTTTTTCTTCATTAGGTTTTTTCTTCATGTTGTTTTTTTTTCTTTTTAATTAATCTATTTAATTATCACACTTTATGACACGACCTTGCAACCAGACCCACATTCAAGGCTCTTGAGTTTGGTGTTACAACCAGACTCACTTAAACTTGAGTCATACAAGTTTAATAGTATTATAAATATTACTTTTGGGTCAAGCGTTGAAGCTAGACCAAAGGCTCTTGGGTATGTCTTTGCAGAAACACATAACACTCTTTAGATCTTAGTATTTTTTTGATATTTTTTATGCAAGAAAAAAAAATAACCCGTGGCGTATGCTTTTGTTTTGTTTTTTTTTTATTTTTTTTTATTTTTCCTTTTTAAGCCTTTTAATATGGACTGCATAGTGCAGTCTATAGTGAAAAAGCTGATGCTTTTATTTTTTTTAATCTTTTTTTCTTTATTTTTTTGTTTTGTAATTATTCTCTTAATTTAGTTTTTTAATATTAAAATTTTTGTGATTAATTATTAGACTTTCATGACACGTATCCCAGGTTTGACGGGTTAACCCAGTTGATTCATATTGTTTTTTTTTTCCTTATCAGTTTTGTTCTTTCGATTTCATCTTTTAATACTGTATGTAGTCCACGGTGAAAAGGCTGATGTCTTTAATTATTATTATTATTATTTTCTTTTTATGTCTTTCACTGTGGACTGCACAATACAGTCCATGGTGAAAATGTTGATGCCTTTATTTTTTTTTATAAACTTTTTTTTATTTAGTTTGATGATATTATTTTTTTCTATTTAGTTATCAGGCTTTCATAACACGAATCTCAAGTTTGACGGGTTAACCCAATTAATTCAGTTTTTTTTTCCATGTTGGTTTTTTTTTCGTTGTTTTTTTTCTTTTTAATTAATCTATTTAAGTATTATATTTTTTATGATACAACTTTGCAGCTAGGCTCATATCCAAGACTATTTAGGTTTTGTATTGCAGTCAGACCCACTTAAACTGTGGTCTTTCAAGTTTAATATTATTATAAATATTACATTTGGGTTAGGCGTTACAGTCAAACCGAGGGAATATTTCCGTCGGTAAACATTTAGATTTTAGTTTTTTTTAATATTTTTTATGCAAAAACAATTGACATGCGGCATCGCGCGGGTCATGCTTTTTCACTGTAGCTAAAGCTGTTTTTTTTTGTAGTTTTGTTTTTGTTTTTTCTTCTGTGACATTTTTTTTCTTGTTTTTGGTTTTTTTTTTCTGTAGCAGTGTTTCCTTCTTTTTTTGCTTTTGTTTTTGTTTTTTTTTTCAAATGTTTTTTTCACTGTAGCAACTTTGTTTTTTTTTTTCCTCGCTTTTTGTTTATTCTGTTTTTTTACATATAATGTATCACTATGCACACAGTGAAACACTTAACTTTTTTTTTTTTTTTTTTTTCGTTTTGCCCATGGGTTTTTTTTTTTTTTTTTGCCTTTTTCTTTGTGTTTTTTTTTCTTTTAATGAATTGCTTTTGTTTAATTTAGTTTGTTAATGTGAAAAAAAAAATTAATTTAGTTATCATACTTTCATTACATGGATCTCGATTTTTTCTCTATATTAAGTTGGTTGAGAACTTAGCATTGTAGTTTTTTTTCAAAAAGAAAAAAAAAAAAAACACTATGGATTACTACAGTGTTTTCCTTACATGATTTTTGTTTAGCTGCAGTGTTTCCCCACATGTTTATTTTTTAAATTATCTTTGTTAAATTTATTTTTTTTAATATTGAGTTGGTTGAGAATTTAGCTTTATATTATATTATATTATACTTTTAATTTTTTTTAATGAATTTTTTTTGTTTGATTTATTTTGTTAATGTTAATTTTTTTTATCTAGTTATCATATTTTCATGATACGAATCTCGGGTTTGGTGGGTTAACCTGATTTAACGAGTTATTTTTTTCATTTAGTTTAGTTTGTTAAAATTAATTTTCTTTCTATTTAATTATCAGATTTTCATGACATGTATCCTGGACTTGACGGATTAACTTGGTTTGATGGGTTAACCCAGTTAATTCTCGGTAAATCTGTCATTTTTTTTTTCTATTTAGTTATCAACTTTCATGACACAAATCTCAGGTTTTACAGGATAACCTAGTTTAAAAAGTTAACCCAATTAATTCAATTTCTTTTTCTTTTTCTTTTTCTTTTTATTCATTGGTTTTTTTCTTTTGTTGATTTTTTTTCTTTGTTTTTTTAATTAATCTATTTAATTATCACACTTTTATGACACGACCTTATAGCCAGACCCACATCCAATATTTTTTGGGTTTGGTGTTACAGCCAGGCTCACTTAAACTTGGGTCATGTAAGTTTAATTTTATTATTAATATTATAAATATTACTTTTAGGCCAGATGTTGCAGCCAAACCCAAGATTCTTGGGTATAACTTAGCAGAAAAACTCAAGATTTTTCAATTTTTTTTTTTTAAAATATTTTTTATACAAAAAAATAACCCGCGACATCGTGCGGGTATCAAAGCTAGTATATATATATATATATAATGTTGTTTTAGTTTTTGTTTAACTTAAGATATGCATGTTGAAGCAAAGGTGTTTATCCTAGTTTTGTTGTGTTGGGATACAAAAATAGCATATTTTAAAAGAAAAAAAATACTTATATTTGGGTTTGGCAACAGTTACCTTCGTTGAGAATTTTTCTAGGTTTTAAAGGCAATATTCTTCATGTTTTTGGGAAGAACATTGCCTTAGTTACTAGGTTTGGACCTATTTTAGTCTATTTTTTTGCATAAAATCCTTTTTTATGCATGATTAACTATTAAACTAGTGTTTATTTTCAACAATAACATGATTTTAATGGTTTTTAATTATAGGTTAGTTTAGAACCGAAACTTATTTTGATAAAATCGTGATGTTTAAGTGATTATTAAAGTGAATGGATGCTAAATTATTGAGCCTTACATGATTTCCAACATTTATGTGCTTTTATTTTGACAAAATGTGATCTTTTTTGGTTCCATATTGCTGGGTTTGTTTCAGTATTCTTGATTGTACTAGGTGTTCTTCATTTATTTTGGTATTTGATCTGTTTTGTTGAAGTTTTTTTTTGTGTTTAAGCTATTTTTTGGCTTGCTTTTTGTTTTTGGGATGTTTTCAGGTCAAACCAGAATTTGTGGTTTGGTTTATGATCGAACCAAAAATTTCAGGTCAACCTAGTTAGGGCAACTCAATTGAGTCGAGAAACAAAATTTAGGTAAAAGGGTTTATGACCCTGTTTGGTTTGCCATAATTTTTGTTAAGGGGTTTTTAGGTTTAAAGGTGTGTTTGGCAAACACCACTTAAGCCTATTTTTGGTAATTTTATTATAAAGAAAAATAGATTTTTGCTAAACAAAGCCTAAAAAATAATAAAAATATTTTATTTCTTGTTGTATATGGCTAAAAATCCTAAATTTATTTAAGAATTTTATTTTTAAAAATCTAAAATACTTTAACATGCTTTTTAAAAAAATATTGAATGGATTTTACAACAAGTTTTTAAAATTTCAAAGGATTTCGTCCTCCATGTCATAAATACCAATTTGTTTTTGTTTCTTTTTAATATGTGGGATTATGAATTTATATATAAGATGTATTCATGATATTAAATAAATAAATAAAAGATATTTTTTTTCTTTTAATATATGAGATTATTAACTTTTACATAAAACATATTCTTAATATTAAATAAAAAAAAAACAGTTTATTTTATTTTATATGTTCGCATTAGAACAATTAGTTTTTTAACCTAATAAGGTAAGGACCTTCTTATTGATAAAGACTTTTCTTAAACCCTATATAGATTAATGATTAGAAAACACAAAACATTACTTTAGTTTACATTAGACAAATAAACAATACAACTTACCTCATGTAAGACATATTAGTTGTGTTAATACCTTTTTTTTTACGCAATCAATCCCTTTATCAAAACTCTGAAATATGTTAGGGTTTCTAGTTACCAAAATACTAGGTGGTGTCTCATATTTCTATTTTTTATTGAAAAAAAACAACAGTTGCTTATCCTTTCCACCCACAACATTCATGACGATCTCGATCTAGGAGAATGATCGTCACAATGTAACACTTGTGCAACAAATTTCATTAATAAAGTTGCTACCCAATTTTTGACCCATGTTTTGATAATTTTTCAAAAATAAAAAAATAAGGGTTTACATGTAGTAATAACATAGAGCATCAGGGCTAATATTAAAGGAGCAATATGTCAAGGAGATAATTACTGAATCATATATAATTGCTGCAATATAAAATACCATAGATATATGATTTGATTCATGTTGGTTATGGAAAATAATCACTGCAATATAAAATACTATATATATGGGATTTATTGGTGATGGTTATAGAAGACAATCTCTGCAATAATTATTGCAATATTTCCTTAAATAACACGTGTAAAGATTTTCTATATAAATGAACATCCACTCATAATAAAAGGGAGGAAAAAAATTGACAAGGGATTTTACACAATTTGAGAGAACAATAAAAAAAACCCTAAACCATAAAAAAACCCTAAACCTCTCCCTTTTGACACAGGGGGCCGCCACCTCTCTCTCTAAAAAAAGAGAGAGAAACCCTGCTTTAGAATTTTAAACCATCGGTTCCTTCTCCCTGTAGCCGAACAAGGCTTCCCTCCGCCAGCCGGACAAGGCTTCCCTCCTCCAGCCGACACTCTCCCTTTCTTCTCCCTCACCAGATCCCACTCTCTTCCCCATCTCCAGAAGACACAAATCGACCCCCCTTGGCCTTCTATTTTAGGCCCCCAAAACCAGAGAGAACCAAAGCCAGCACAACCGTCCCCATCGTCTTTTCCCCTCCCTCAGCCCTCAGCTCTTTCCTTCTAGACCAGCTACCAACTTGCCAAATGCACAAAAATGGATTAAAATCAATTGCATGCATTTTCTTTCTTTTTTTTTTTCTTTTTACAGGTCACCACCGGCGAGGAAGGGAAGAAAGGATGAAGCCAAGCCAGATCCACCCCGGCCCCTGTTTTTCTTGCGGTGGCGCGTGAACCCACGCACCGCCATTATTCCTGCATTCCTAGAAGTGTTCCTCTCCAATTCCTGAATATTTGGGTGTCTATTTTGTAATTTTTGAATTGTATATTTTGTGTTTAAATTTTTTTTGAATTTATGTTATTAGTAATTACATATGGTTGAATGAGAAAAACATAATAAAAAGGGGATGTGTGTGTTTGTAGTTTTTTTTTATGTATGTTATTGAATTATAAAATCCAAAAAAATAAAAAAAAAATGAATTTAATGTTTTAATTTGGTATATGGTCAAGAATCTAAAGAACAAATAAAATCATGTTGTATTTCTCGTGAAAATGTAAGAACATGTTTGTAAAACTCCAAAGGATGTTGGCCAATATTCCAAAAAATATAAAAATCTTATTTTGGAGAGAAATCATATATTATTCACTATTAATGTTTGGATAAAGAAGTCTCGAAGGAATAAATATCCAAAATATTATTGGAAATAACTTGTTATTATTCATTGTTAATATTTGGATAAAGAAGCCCTCGGTGGTAAATATCTAAAATAATTTTCTAGGAATAATAAGTCACCACACATCCTTGAAAGAAGCCTTGATTATAATCGAGGACACTTCAATTTTTAACTCCACGGTTTACGAGCCGTGAGAGTATGAAATACTAAGGTAAAAATAGGCTTTTAAAGTGCCCTGAATTTCTTTAGATTTTGAATTTTTGTCCCTCTTCCTTGTGATTTACGAGTTGCAAACTCTTGAAATACTAAAGGAAAAATGAGCTTTTAAAGCACATGGAATCTTCTTGGATTTCTATCTTAATAAATTTAGTTTTAATCAAACCTAGAAAAACTAATGGGATTATAAAACACCAACACCATAGTAATTATAAGGCAAACCAAACACCAAGCAACTTAACTTAGGTAGGGCGTACTAGGGGTGTTAATACCTTTCCTTTACGTAACCAAATAGGGCCTTAGAATCTCTGAAAGACCAGTTAGGGTTCCTAGTAACCAAAATACTAGGTGGCGACTCTAAAGAACCAAATCAGCAAAATAAACAAAAAAATCGCTATTAGACACCGTGAGGAGGACATGCGACAAATAAAAAAACTTTTTAAAAAAGTTAATAAACACTAAAAGAAGGAGAGCCAATGAAAATAAGATGGAAATAGATGGTGATGTCATCCTTAAGCTGAATTACAAAAGGGTTTAGAAACACATTTTAAAAGTGGGGTTTTAAAGTCTAAAATGGCCTTTTTATGCTTCACAGGATGCTAAGTAATAGAGCTCTCAATCTGTTTTTTGGATTAAACTTATGGACACCTAAAGGATTTTCTAAACAAAGGTTTTCGTTTGTAGTAGTCAAATTCCTTATTAGGCCTTTTTAGACCAACTTTTTGAACTACTTCTGCTTGTCTACTTGATCCATGTATTATTTAACATTAAATTAACACAATTATTTTACAATATAAGACTAATCAAAGAAACTTGGAGTGCTCCTTCTCTTGTGAAGACTAGTAAGGTATATATCATGTTGGGGCAAGTAACAAAGCAACATAACTTGGAACCATCTTCCTCGACTTGACCCAACAAGGAAAGAACTAGAGACATAAGGTTTGAAAGAGAGATAAGAAATAAAATCAGCTTCTAGAGCCACAATTAAATTTTGCTCAAAATCAGATATCTTATGTGTCTTACCCTACTCTACAACCTCATTGTATGGATTTGATTTATCTAGTGTCATTTGAGAGAAGCAATCATTGCAAGATATCTTGAAAAGGTAGGTTTAAGGAAGACATAACCACCAACTTGGTTTGTCTTATATTCATCGTTAGACCAACTTTATTTTTCTCAGATAGGTTCGACTGGACATTCGATTTGTTTTGAATGGTGGAGATCAAACTTCAACTTTTTGATAAACATATTTAGTCCATGTACTAGCTTATGTATGTTTTCAGATCAGTTTTTTTTTTTTTTTTTTAGATTGCTTTTGATCTAGCCATTAGATTACTCTGGTTCTTTTACATGCTAAGCTATACATGCTTGGACTATTGTTCGTCGTACTACTTTGAAGTTACTGCCAAACCAATCACTTAGAAATTAGTCAATCGGTTCAACAAACCTAGAAAACAATTAACTAGTTAACCCATAGCCTACTACCAACCCCGTTACAGCCACCAAAAAACCCTATAATACCACCATCACCTACACCTTAAACATCTTAAACATCACCAAAACCCTTCCCTATTATCCTAAAAAAACAAAGATTATCATTAAACAACCTTACAAAAAATCCTAACCTATCAATACATAAGTTGCCACAATGGCTCATAAGAACACTAGTACCACCAACTCTGCCCCTAGCACTTTATGGGTTAATAGAGTGAAGGTCTTAAAAGCTACAACTCATGCTGAGATAGTCTCTTTTCCATGATAAAAGATTAACACCATTTTAGAAATTTTGGATAATGTCATTAATGAGAGTGTGTCGAAATGGAATTGATGCTTGGTAGGTTTCTTCTCAAGTTATTAGATGCCCTACCATGCAGCTAATTCTATTACATTCCAGGTATGGAAGATTTGTGGCCTTGAGAGCGTCATAACAACACAACAAGGTTTCTTGATTTTTTTATTCAAGAATAAAGATGTTGCTAACTCTAGAGAAGGGACCATGGATGTTTGGGGGGGAATTCATAATCCTCTAACCATAGCACCTATATTTTTTTCTTAACAAGAATAAAATTTCAAAGGTGCTAGTATGGGTATGCCTTCAGGATTTACCTTTTCCCTTTAAAAATAAGACAAGCCTCAACGTGGTCGTGAGTATTGTGAAGAGACCATTGGCTTGTGATAAAGAAACATTTAGTGGCACCTGATTTGACAATGTTAAAGTTTGTGTTGAATTGGATACTTCGCTACCCATGGTCAATGTCTTTTAGCTTTGATGTAGGTTATGTATGAAGCTTATCACAATAACGATCCAAACTTGTCGGTGAAAGACATGCTCAAGATAAAGTTAGGGGATGCTTTATATTTTAGTAGCTCACCAATTATTATTGTTGAAGGGGTTGTATCCCTTTTGATTGCAACTGTTGCAGAAAAATCAATAACATAGATAGATAGATTAATTGGAACCAGTTGACCAGTTTAGTTATCCTAGGAATCAGACAACTGATTGAATAACAGAGATTTTGGAAGCTACTATCCTTGGAAACGGTTAACCAATTCAAA
Source organism: Populus alba (assembly GCF_005239225.2). NCBI lineage: Eukaryota > Viridiplantae > Streptophyta > Magnoliopsida > Malpighiales > Salicaceae > Populus > Populus alba. The sequence goes on along the minus strand of NC_133284.1, from coordinate 39,412,952 downwards.
CTTTAGAGAAATAAGCCAACCAGTTAAAGATGCAGCCATTACAGAAATAACTAAACCTTTTGATGTTGAGAGGATCAAGCTACATGATAATAGAGAGTCAAAAGATGACCCACATCATGACATATTACATCTTGAGAGGGACTAACATCTATCAACTTCTTTAACCAATGAGTATTTGGATTCTATCTTGACACCTCCCCAGCCAAGTGAAACAAGTAATCCTAATCCTTATAGTAATCATGAAACTAGACAAAGTAGGGGGGAAAAGGGCTTAATGCCCTCTGATCATTTTCCTTTGTTTTGATATCCTATTTTTTATGCACATGAAAAATATAGGAAGTTGGAATATTATAAGCCTTAATGGCTTCTCAAAATATAAAGCTATAAAGGATGGCTTCTCAAAATATAAAGCTATAAAGGTCAGGATTAATAAATATAATCTTAGATTAATACATATTCTTATGACTAAGATAACATTTAACCATATGAGAGGAGTTTAGGCAAATATAAATCCTTTATCATGACAGTTTTATTTTAATGTCTTAGTTAATTCTAATTGTCATATCCTAGTTGAATAAAATCTGATAGTATGTAGTGTTGTTTAGATGTATTCTTCTCAACAATGGATAACATGTGATGTTTTTAGTTTGGTTGATTAGTACTTATTTGTTGTGACCTTTATTTATGGCCCCAATACACCTTCGGGGGTGTTAGGACCTATAGGATTACTTAAGTTTCCAAGCTACTTCTTTTTAGTCTCCACCATGGCTTATTTCAGGAGACTTTAATGCTATGTTGAGTTCTATTGATAAATGTGAAGGTAATCCTTGTTGGCATAGCCACCTGGATGATTTTGATAGTTGCGTTTAAGCAACGAAACTAGATAGAATTCCTTATTCAGCATGGAAGGGGTATATTCTTAAGAAGTTATATTGGATATTTGGCAACTCATATTCATTCTTTACTTGGCTAGTTACTTGTTCTGAATTCCTACCTTAAGACTTCTCAAATCATAATGCTATAATTATTCAATTCGCTTATCATCTTTCCAAGCTAAAAACATTTTTTAAGTCCTTGAATCTATAAGTTGACATGAATGGCTTCTTGGATCTAATTGTAGATAAATGGAAAATTCTTACTGATGGTAACCATATGTATAGGTTTACCAAAAGACTTGGATTGTTAAAGCTTAAGTTGAAGTCTTTGCATCACCAGTACACTAGTCATACCACTAGTTATGTGGTTGAGGCAAAAACTAAATGGGCTATAACACAAACTACTTTTAATGGTTCTTTTTATAATGATGAATATCAACAACTAGAGAGTGAGCTTGTTAGGGAATTCTTTCAGTTAAGTAAAGATGATGAGGCTTTTTACAAGTAGAGGTCTCAAATTCAATGGTTAAACTTAGAAGATAAAAACACCAAGTTTTTTTATATATATAGATCACTCGTTCATAAACAAGTGAAGAACAAGATCTATTATTTGACTGATAAGACAGGATCTCAGGTTCAGGATCAATAGGGTCTAAGCTAGTTGGCAGTTTGTTGCTTTTAGGGGATACTTTCTACTCACTCTATCACTTTAGAGGATGTGTCTCAGTACTTCAATGATAAGATTCCTCTAGATATTGTTCTTGTTTTGAAGTCATGCATCATAACTAATAAGACAAGGAATCTTTATTTTTCATCCCAGATGATAAGGATCCTAACCCGGATGGTTATACTTGTTCTTTAAAAGAGATTATTGGTAAAGATTTTATTGTTACTGTAAGGTACTTTTTTTATTCTTATACTCTTCCTAGATGTGTTAATGCTACTAAGGTTGTTTTACTCCCTAAAATTATGACACTCATCACTATGAATGACTTTAGATCTATTCCATTTTGTAATGTGATGTACAAATGCATATTTAAAGTCATTATAAAGGGGAATTTTCCAATTATTATTGGTCCTACTCAAACTACTATTGTTCTAGGTAGAAAAATATCAAATGTTATCTTGTTAACTTAGGATCTCATGCATAACTATCACTTAGCGTGTCCTATACCTAGATGTGATTTGAAAATAGACACTAGGAAAGCTTTTTATACAATTAGTTAGGAACTTATCTTTACAGGCTTAAGGGCTTTTGGAGTTCCAAGTGTCATAGTTAGATGGATTAAGGTATGCATATCTATAGCTCATCTCTTAGTGGCTATAAATGGGTCTTAGATAGAGAGATTCTTTATGTCCTAACTTGTTTGTTTTGGCCATAGAGGGCTTATATGGCATTCTTAGAGAGGCTTCGTAGAAACCAAGGTTTTGATGTCATTAGAGATATCAGTAGTCTACCATTATTCACTTATGCTTTGCAAATGACTTTATGATTTTTTATCAAGCAAATATGGACTTGGTCAAGATTGCGAGGATGACTTTGAATGATTTTGCAAGGTTGTCTAGACTTGGTATAAATCCATATAAGAGTTATGTCATAGTATTAGAAGTTGATGAAGAGTTTGAGACCTCTTTATAGAATATCTTGGGTTTCAAATTGGGTTCTTTGTTGGTTAGAAACCTGGGTGTACCATTGATATCTACCAGATTGACATACATATTGTATGCCTTCTTTTACTTATGTTGAGCATTTTTAACTAATCAAATCAATTCTTTTATCTATTAAGGTATATTGGTCCTCCATGTTTATTTTTCTTACTCTATTATTAAGAGGATTAAAGGTATCCTAACTGTATTTCTTTAAATAGTCTATTTTTGTTCACACTTAGGGGATAAAGTCATCTGGGTTTTTATTTGTTATCCCTTAAAAGAGGGTGGCTTGGGAATTAAAAAGGTTATCACTTAGAGTTGAGTAGTTATTCTCAAACACTTTTGGAGATTTTTTTTATATAAATCTTCAATTTGGTCGGGATGGATCCACGGTGTTCTACTTAGAGTTAGAACTTTATGGCATGTCAGGTGATTAGTACTTAAAAGTGCATTTTTATCAAGGTTTTATATCATTTTTTTACACTTTAAGTATCAATAACTTCTTAGCTAGAGCATGTTTTATAATAACATATCTAATAATATAAGATACCTTTAATTTATAGTAAATATTTATCTTAAATGCAGGCTTATCACATAAATTAAGGGATTGATTGATGAGTTTAACTACTGAAATTGAGAAGACAAAAAGAGGGCTAAGCTTAGAAAAGAGATGTTAATTCAGTCCAAACTGGAACACCGTTTGGTTATTGGATCATAACTAGAGCTGTAGAACTTGGATTTAGGTTTGCTTTATATGGATTAAAAGCTAAGACATAGGCCTAAAACTTTCATGTGGAGTATAAGATTCAAAAAAGTTGTTTTCAAGTTCAAATTATTGCAACAACAGAGAAGTCTGAATCTGTCATCTAGCCTAGACATTGTTCAGTGTTCAGCTTATATCTCGAGTTCTAAAAGTCCCAATGCACAGATTCTTTTTTTGTTAGAAAGCTGAAATAATTTTCTAGAACTTTCATGCATAAATCTGTTCAAATTCTAACTTAGCAATGATATTTTGTTTAGACAAGAAGATAAAGATTGCCACCAAGTCAAGATGTGGTCACCCACTCAATAATTAGTCATCAAATCAATAGTTCCAAATTTTGGCCTATAAAAGGAGGTATTTGCCATGCATTTAGGCATCTTAGTTTTTAGATGAAGATCTTGCTCTTTATTTCTTTCTTTATATTTTGTAATGTTTAAGTTTTATTTCATGTTATATTTTCCTTAATCTCTTGTTTATGCTTTTCATTTCATTTACTATACTTATGTTCTTATGTTGTTTATTTACATTTCTCTTTTTCATTATGTTTAGCTAAGTTTATTATGTCAAGGTGAAAAGGTTCCACTAATGATATAGAATATGTTTAATATAAACTTAACATGGACTTTAATGTTTATATCCAAGAAAGTTTGTTATTAACATGTCTTATCTTTTAATCTTATTAATTATTAATACCATGCTTGTTGAATGATTAATCTAGATTTGTGTTATATGACACTTGGTACAACAAATGCTTGGCACTTTCATAGCCAAACTGTATGGTATAACCTATACTTGTGCTATAAGAGGAACTTGATTTGCTATTAACATAAGTTAACATCATGAATTTCTGATAATATTTAAAAGTATGGTATTACTAAAATAAGATAATTAATATGATCATGATAAAAAATTATAATGAATTATTAAAAATAAATCATCCGATTGGAACCTCCTTTGTGTGTGGTTTCTAGTTGATTAATAAAAAGAGTTTATATTATACTTATTTCTAATATTATTAGTGGATCCTCTAACCTTGATAATTGTTTTATCATTGATTAATCCTGACATCAATATCTCATAAAATTCTCAAAAACTCTTTGTTTTATTAAATATATATCATTTGTAATTTATATAGTTCACCTCCCTATGGTTCAACCCCCGTCTTGCCGGGTTATTTTATTACTTTGACACTCCTGCACTTGGGAGAAGATATCAATCTTTTTGGTCGTGTCAAGTTTTTGGAATTGTTGTCGGGAAGGTAATTCTAGTATAAATTATAGTATTTACTTTATTTTCTTTTTTCACTTTTCATTTTATCTAACTTTTGTTTATTTTGTTTTTGTTTTGTTTTGTTTTGTTTATTTTTATTTTCTTTTCTTCCTTTTATTCTCTTCTTACATGTGCATGAGAGTTTAGTCACATACATTAAGTGGTAAACTTTGTAGGGTATCCTCATCATTTTCAGAAAATATAGCCGAAGAAGATAACTAGTCGCTTTATAATGAAAATAACCGTGTGAGAACACTTAGAGACCATATGAATCCCACAAGAACAAGTGCATTTTTATGCATAGTTTTCCCTCCTCATGCATCTCATTTTAATTTTAAGTCAGACATTATTCACTTATTACCTTCTTTTCATGGTTTAGATTTAGAAAATTCATACTTGCATTTAAAGGAATTTGAGGAGGTTTGTAACACCTATAATGACTCAAATTGTAGCATAAATACCATCAAATTAAAGCTTTTTCCTTTTTCATTAAAAGATAAAGCTAAAAGATGACTACAAAATTTGAGACCGGGATATATTCGTGCTTGGGATTAAAAGTGCATTTTTATCAAGGTGTTATATCATCAATTTGCACTTGAAGTATCAATAACTCATTAACTAAAGCATGTTTTATAATAACAAGTCTGATACTATAAGATGAATTTAATTTATGATAAATGTTCATCTTAAATGTATGTCTATCACATCAATGAAAGAATTGATTTATAAGTTTAAGTACTGAAATTGAAAGGGCAAAGAGATAGTCAAACTTAGAAAAGAGATGTTGGTTCAGTCCAAACTGGAACATTGTTCAGTCATTGGGTCATATCTGGAGTTGTAGAATTTGGATTTAGGTATGCTCTATATGGATTGAAAGCTAAGACATAGGCCTAAAACTTTCATGGAAGTCCAAGATTTAAAAAGGTTGTTTTCAAGTCCAAATTATAGCAACAATGGAGAAGTCTGAATCTATCTTATAGCCTAGACACTATTCAGTGTTTAGCCCATATCTCAAGTTCTAGAAGTCCAAATTATCTCAATTGTTTTTTATAGAGAGCAAAGACAATTTCCTAGAACTTTCATGGTAAGGTTGGTTCAAATTCTGACGTTATCGATGACGTTTGATTCAGATAAAAAGATAAGGATTGTTACCAAGTCAAGATGTGGCCACCCACTCAACGATTAGTCATCAAATCAATAGTTCCAAATTTTGGCCTATAAAAGGAGGCATTTGACATGCATTTAGGCATCTTGGTTGTTCAGATGAAGATCATGCTTTTTATTTCTTTCTTTATATTTTTGTAATGTTTAATTTTTATTTCATGTTATATTTTCCTTAATCTCTTGTTTATGCTTTTCATTTCCTTTACTATACTTATGTTCTTATGTTGTTTATTTATGTTTCTCTTCCTTATTATGTTTAGCTAAGTTTATTATATCAAGGTGAAAAGGTTTCACTAATGGTGTTAGAATATGTATAATATAAACTCAATATGGACTTCAATGTTTATATCCAATAAAGTTTATTATTAACATGTCTTATCTTTTTATCTTATTAATTCTTTATACCTTGCTTGTTAAATGGTTAATCTAGATTTATGTTGTATAACACTTGGTACAACAAATGCTTGGCACTTTCATAGCCAACCGTATGGTATAATCTACACATATGCTATAAAAGGAACTTGATTTGCTTTTAACATAATTTAACATCATAAATTTCTGACAATATTTAAAAGTATGGTGTTACTAAAATAAGATAATTAATATGATCATGCTAAAAATTTATAATGAACTATTAAGGATAAATCATCCGATTGGAACCTTCTTTGTTTGTGGTTTCCAGTTGATTAATAAAAAGAGTTTTATACTATACTTATTTCTAATATTATTTGTAGATCCTCTAACCTTGACAATTGTTTTATCATTGTTTAATCTTTACATCAATATCTCATAAAATTCTCATAAACTCTTTGTTATATATATAATTTTTTATAGTTCACCTCCCTATAGTTCGACTCCAATCTTGCTGAGTTATTTATTACTTCGACACTCCTGCACTTAGGAGAAGACATCAATTTTTTGATCGTGTCATGAACCATCTACTTTGGTTTCGAGGATTCATCTTGAGGCATTCATTTATCATTTGGCTTGTTTCTATGGGTTGTCTTCATACATGGACAAATTACATTCTTTTCATATCATTGCATCTTTGATATGTATTCTTTGTGGGTAGAGACACAAGACCATTTGTTTTGTCAATGCCCTATTTTTGCTATAATTTGAGGTGCTATCACGAGCAAAACTCTTTTATTCTGGTCTTCTATGACATGGTGACCTCTGCTTCAATGAGCATAAACACACTTGAAAAAAAAAAAGAGTCCATGTATCTTTTTGCTCAATTAGCCCTCTCAATTATAATTTACTTTATGTGGTATGAGAGAAATAACTGAGTTTTTCGTCAATTTTATCAATCTCATCAGGATATTTGAGATGAGATTTTTGAACTGGTTTGGTCCTGGTTGGCTAAGCTAGAACCAAGATATCATATTTCAGCTGCACTCAAGTCCATTTGGCGCTTCCTATAGTCAAGAGGTATCATTGCTCTTATTGCTTTTTGAGTTCTGCTTACCACTTGTACTGCTCTATAGAATCGGTCGACTCGTTTTGTGATTTTCAGGAATCAATCGATCGTTTCCTGGGTTTTTGATTTCCTGGGTTTCTATTTAAACCATTGATTGACTAGTTAACCAGCTGTTTACCTTGGCAATTTACTTTCGCAATCTTGAGCTTCATTTAGCCTTTGCCTTTTTTTTTATTGGATGCTTTTGATAATTTTGACCTGAGTAACAAGCCTTTGTACTTCTAGAAATATAACCATCATACTTTTATACATTTTTAAAAAAACTTTTAATACAATTACTTTTATAAATAAAACAACTCTTCCTCGACTTGGATGGTATCTGAACGACACATTCTTATTTATTTTCCTGTGACACAAATGAAGCACCCTAATCCTGTGTAGTTACGTAGTTCCACGTATAGCAGCAGCACCAGGAGTATTGTTATTTTTATCATCTACGCAATTATAATTCGACACTTGCCGGCAGCCTGGAATCACCTCTGAAACAGAGGTTTTAACAATGCTCTGCTTAAACTGCATAGTAGCATCAAAGACCAGCAACAAAAATACAAATTTACATAGGCTCGAATATATTTTTATTTTTTATTGTATATCCTTGTTAACGACGAAAAAAAATGAGAACTCTTCTCGCTTTAAATCTCAACAAGCCTTTCTTCTTAGCTTGCTCAATTGGGAATTTAGTTTTGTCATGGGAGAAGCTCAGGAAGTGCAGCTCCAAGTCATGGGTAAGCAAGCTTTTACCTGACTCCTATTCTCCTTCCTTCCAGTCCTAAACTTTACAGAAAGAAACACTGCTGATTGCTTGTATGAATTCAGTACAAATGGTTATTAAACATAGTTTTTATCTTCATCCCTCATCACCTAAAGATAGCTAGGATATATTATTTGAATATTTTGTTTAGATTGAAAAGGGTTTTATATTTAGGATTCCAAGTACACGATTTTCATTTCTTGAGATGTTATTAGCTCTAGTACATACAATCTATGCTTTTCAGTCTGAAAGAGCACACTGAAGTGGGAAGAACACAGCTTCAAATAATTGTTTGTGTACTCCGCATGCTCATGGATTCCTCATGATATTAGAAACTCAATTGGCCCATTATTGGATGATGAGTTTATAATTGATTATGCTCTGTACTAAACCAATTTACTAGTGGACTAGAACGTAAATAAGCTGAATTACTCTATATTTATGTATCCTTGCCAGGGAAAGTAGGCAAAGAGGCAAGCCCAGCTAGGCAAGAAAATGAGACCAGCCAGCCAACGATACCTCAAAAGAGAAACACCAAGTGGTGGCTCCTAATGGCCATCTATTCATTACTTCTTCTTGCTGGGCAGTCAGTGGCCGTTCTCTTGGGAAGACTGTATTTCGAAAAGGGTGGGAATAGTAGCTGGATGGGAGCACTTGTGCAGCCTGCTGGATTTCCCATTCTCCTTCCCTTTTACTTGTCACAACCAAAAAGTCCTTCCACAAGCAACTTAGAAACAAACTTGCCTTCTAATTTAGTCCTTGCTTCAATTTATATCTCTTGTGGCTTATTTCAAGCCATAGTTTGTATGTTGCATTCACTTGGTCTCAAATACCTTCCAGTGTCTACTTACTCTCTTGTCTGTGCATCCCAACTGGGCTTCAATGCTCTGTTCTCTTTCTTCCTCAACTCCCTCAAGCTCACTCCTTTCATAATCAATTCTTTAGTGCTTCTCACCATCTCCTCCATCCTCCTTGTATTCCAAGACGACTACGCAGAATCTAAACAAGTCTACAGAAGAAAGTACGCACTCGGATTTATATGCACTGTTGGTGCTTCTGCTGGATATGGATTGCTGCTTTCTTTAACCCAATTTGCCTTTAAGAAGGTCCTAAAGAAGGAAACCTTCAAGGTGGTTCTGGATATGACAATCTATCCATCACTAGCTTCTACCATTGCTATCCTAGTGGGACTTTTTGCTAGCGGGGAATGGAAGGGTTTAGGGAAAGAGATGGAGGGTTTTAAACTTGGAGAAGTCTCCTACTGCATGACTTTAATTTGGACAGCAATATCCTGGCAGCTTTTCTCTATTGGTTGTGTAGGGTTGATTTTCGAGGTGTCCTCAGTCTTCTCCAATGTCATCAGTACTTTTGGTTTGCCTGTGGTCCCTGTGCTGGCCGTTTTCTGTTTTGGTGACAAAATGGATGTTATCAAGGCTATTGCCATGGTGTTGGCTATATGGGGCTTTCTTTCATATGTCTATCAGCACTATCTTGATGACTGCAAGCTCAAGAAACAAAATAGCAACGCCGCTGCTACTGAAATGGTAATCACTGGATGAGGATTTGAATTTCCATGCACCCTTATGTTTCATATACAATGAAGGAAATTCCTCTATCTCAGATTGAAGGGGTTAATAAATAATTGGAAGAATTGAATTTTTTTTAATGATAATCCTCCAAGAGTGATTGCCAATTCATAACTGAATTTACACTCCTTGTATGCTGTTTCTTGGTACTGTAGTTGTTTATGTGTATTATAGTGTACATATAATGGAGCTAAGGTTGTGTTTGATTGCAGGAAAGTGAATTCCTGGAATTCACTTTCCTGCTTTTCCTGTGTTTGGCAGTAATAAAGGAAAGTGGTCAAAGGAAAAAGGTTTCCGGTCAACTTAAAATTAATAACATTGGGAAAGGAAAGTGTTTTCCTTCCGTTAAAGAAAGGAAAATACTTTTCTTTTTTCTACACACTCAGCTGAACGAGAATACACAGCTTTGAAATTTTTTCTTCAAAAATCACACAGTCCCTTTTCCTTTGAAATCAATCCTTCGAAATCAATCGGGAAGCTGAGCAGGAACAAGAGTATTTCTCTGGACCAAAAATATCAGGTATTTTTTTTTTCTTCTTTCATTTCTCCTTTATGTTTTTCTTCTGCGTAGATCTGAAAAAATGAAGGCATGAATCTTTGATATTCTGCTACTGCTACTGTTATATTTTTTCCATAATTCTTCTCATCAATCTCGTCACATTCAACTAATCAAGCAACCCAAAAAAAAAAAAACACATTTTACTACCACTGTTACTGTTCTCTTCTTCACGAATGAGGAAAAATTCTGCAGCTCCCTAACCAAACAAAGAGACAAACCGGGGGGGAGATAACTGTGAACAGAGCGATTGATTTCTGATGACAGAGAGGCCACAACGGGGGGAGGGGGCGATTGATTTCTCATGACAGAGAGGCCACAACCGGGGCGGGGGGGGGGCGATCGATTTCTGTGGGGGGGGGCGATTGATTTCTGTTGACAGTGAGGCCAAAACGGGGGGGAGGGGGGCGATCGATTTCTGTGGGGGGGCGATCGATTTCCATAACATCAAAACGAATAGGGGGTGGGGGTGATCATTTCTGTGAGACCAAGAGACAGAGAGACCAAACAGGGGGGGTGAACAAAACGGGGGGGGCGATCAATCTGCTACTGAGAGACGGGGTGGGGGCGATCTTTTAACAGTGAATAGGCAAACTTTGCAAACAAAATGGGAACAAAACTGAGAGGGGATTTCGGTGATTTTGTTGAACTGAACCGAGAGAGGAGAGGGGAACTGAACTGAGAGAGGAGAGGGGAATGGGAACAGAAATGAGAGTGGATTTTGGTGAACTAAACCGAGAGAGGAGAGGGGAACTGAACAGTGAAATAGTTCAATGCTAATGGAGAATAATGGCAGAAACGGTTATAATGAAATTATAGGGAAAATGGGAATGAAACAGTGTAATTGGGGATGTTAATGGGGAATTTGTGTTTTATTTTGCTTTGATTAATTTATGATTTGTGTTTGATTATATTTGTTATATATGGATAAATTTGTGTGACTATGCCGGTAGTTTATTGAATTGATTGTGTTAGTATTTTATATGCTTTTTTTAATATTTATTTTCCTAAATTTTTAGGTTTCGTTATCAGAAAACTTCACTTTCATGTTATGGATAGTAAGATAATTCATGCAGCATGTATGGGAGCAGCTGTAACTGTGATAGCTACAGGGGTAGCTATTATTGAACAAGAAAGAAATAGAATTAATATACCACGAGAACCACGTATAAAATGCAATTGCTCAACGAGAATTCTATATTGACAGCATTTTGAATCGAGGTGATAGACATTGCGTTGAACAAATTCGTATGAAACCTGTTGTCTTCTATAGATTGTGTGATGTTCTCACAAGTCATAACCTATTACGATCAACTCAAAATGTGTCTATTAGAGAGCAAGTAATTGTGTTCTTACAAATTATAGGCCAAAACCAAAGATTTCGGGTTATTAGTGGTATATACTATAGGTCTGTTGAAACTATCCATCTTTACTTTAGAATTGTTTTAAAAGCAATTCTTAAGTTATACAAACACCTTATTAAAGATCCAGAGGATACAGTTCTAGCAGAGATAATGAATAATAGAAGATTCTATCCTTATTTTAAGGTATGAAAACAATACCACTATTTTTATGAATTAATTAATTACATTAATAAGAAAATGTTATAAATTATTTTTTCATGTTTATATAGGATTGTGTGGGAGCAATTGATGGTACCCATGTTCCTGCAAATGTTCCTGTTGAGATTCAAGGAAAGTTTCGAGGACGAAAAGAAGGAACAACACAAAATCTTTTAGCAGCTATAACTTTTGATTTAAAGTTCATATATGCTTTAGCTGGTTGGGAAGGAAGTGCACATGATTCACGGGTTTTAGGTGATGCATTATCAAGATCTAGTGGTCTAAAAATTCCAGAAGGTATATAATAAATTATTTTATTATATGCAATAAACATATTAAATGTGTTATCAGATAAAGATAGTAATAAGTTTTATTTTTTTTAATTTGTAGGGAAATATTATCTTGGTGATGCTGGTTACGGTATTCGAAAAGGAATCATTTCTCCTTTTCATGGAGTTCGATATCACTTGAACGAGTTTACAGAACGTGCACCAGAAAATGAAAAGGAGCTATTTAATCTTCGACACTCTTCATTGAGAACCGCTATTGAGCGAGGGTTTGGTATTTTGAAGAGTCGTTTTAGATCAATTGATGGAAAATCTTTTTGGTCCTATGAAACACAAGTAGATGTTGTGCTTGCATGTTGTATTATTCATAATCATATAATGGGGGTTGATCCTTATGACTTTATTATGGAAGAAATGTGTTCGGATAGTGAACCAATTAGACGAACAATCAACTTAAGTCAACAGGAGGAAAGGGAAGAGAATAGGGAGTGGATAACAAAAAGAGAAATGATTGCATCAACCATGTGGAATGACTATAACACTCAAAGAAACAATTAATTGAGTGTTAATTATGTGTTTGTTTTTATTATGTGTTGCTTAAGTTTGTATTATCTTTGTTATGTATTTGGAGTAGATATTGACTTTATTATAATTTCTCTTTTAATTATTAATTGTAGTTTTTATATGAAATTTATTAAATCTAAATGTTGTATGATTTTATTTTGTATAAATTTATAATTTCTTTTTTGTAGAAATGAGTTCCACGCAGAATGAAAAATGCAAGGGCAAACACTTCACATGGTCTAAGCCTATGTCTCACATGTTGCTTGAGATATTAGCTGAGGAGGCACTTAAAGGAAGCAAACCTTCTTCCACCTTTAAAGCAGAATCTTTTGTTAAGGTGGCTACAGAAATCAGTCAAAAGTTCAACGTCCAATGCGAGCCTAAACATGTGGAAAATCATCTCAAGACTGTGAAAAAAGAATGGGGAATAATAACAAAGCTTAAAAATAAAAGTGGCTTTGGCTGGGATGATTGTTTGAAGATGATTACAGTTTCGAAAGATGTATATGATGAAGAAGTAAAGGTATGATAAATATTATACTCTTTGTAATTTTTATATTTACTTTTGTTTCTAAAATGTTATACAATGAACTAAAAAATTGCATATTCTAAACTTTATGAACAGGCACATCCCAATCATGACAAGTTTCTCAACAAAAAACTTGATATGTACGAGGCAATGACAATTGTTGTTGGAAAAGACATGGCAATCGGAAATTATGCGAAATCATATGCTGATGTGAACTTGGAAGAGAACACTGAAGAGCAATCAATTTCAATTGAAAATGAAGGTGAATATGAAGAAAGTTATAAGGAAAAAGAAACATCTTCCTCTAGTACACAAAAGAGGCAGCATAGGAAGAGAAATCGCATGTATGAAGATGATGGTATTGAAAAGTTGTCTAAACAGATTGGAGATGTAGTATTTGCAATTCAAAGTCTCAGCAAAAATCAACTTGATGTTAATGCGCTGTATACGGAAGTGATGAAAATTGAAGGCTTTGATGAGATCACTCTTGGGGATGCATTTGATCATTTGGTCCAAAATGAGATGTTGGCAAAAGCATTTATGGCAAAAAATGCTAATTTGAGGAAAATTTGGGTTCAAAATTTTGTGAACCGACACTGCTACAGGCCTGATTGCTAATATGGTTTGACTATGTTTAAAATTTGGGTTCAGACTATGTTTGTTATTTAACGAGTATGTTTACTTGTTTAATTCGGTCTAGCATGTTTATGTTTGTAATTTGAATTAATATGTATGTATATGACATCGAAACTTAATATTTATACATGACTATGTTTGATGTTAGATATTTATATTTATATCTTGATGTTTATTTGATATATATTAAAGGGATATTAAAGAGATAATTGCCTTTACCCGTACAAAAAAAATATTTATCCAAAAAACCCATAAAAATATTTTTGTATGTATTTATCTTTTAAAAAATTCTTTATACCAAAAAAAAAAACTCAAATATATAACTCTTACCATAAACTAATTTGGCTTTCTTCATATGAAAAAAAAAATTATTTTAAGCTTTTAAAATTGAAAAAAATATATTAATAGGTTTTACGTAAAAAATATTTCACAAGCTTATTTTTCTATAATATGATATGATATATATATAGTTATATTTTATAAAATAAGCTATGTATGGATATAGGATATAATAAAAAAAAAAATCATCATTATACTTTTTAGATTTTATTTTTTTTTATTGTAAGTGATTAAATATTTTATATATATTAGATAAACTTGAAAAAAAAATTAATTCATTAATAAATTATTTTCCAGCTCATTTTCCATAACACAACCAAACACTGGAAAGTGTTTTCCAGTTCACTGCCAAACATCGGAAAATACTTTCCCGGAATTCACTTTCCAGGAATTCACTTTCCATAACACTGCCAAACATCGGAAAATACTTTCCCGGAATTCACTTTCCAGGAATTCACTTTCCAAAAGGAAACCACTTTCCTGCAAACAAACGGAGCCTAAGTGTTGTATTAGGGAGTGGAAAAGTATAAAGTTATTGTTGGATAGCTATAACATCATCATTAAACATTTGCACTTAACCTAAGGGTTATCTCTATGTATTTTGGTGTACTTGTAATGAGTCTATGTGTTGTATTTCTTACTGAGAGAGTAGAAGAGTGTGAAGCTATTGTTGGATAACATCATCATTAATCATTTGTACTTGATGAGAGAAGTGACTCTTTAGACTTGATGTTTTCTATAACTCAAGTCTCATGTCAAAACAAAACACCTTCAGAGAGCAGGGGGTGGGGAGGTAAGGGTGCTATTGTGTTTACTATTTAGGATTTTTATAAAATCTTCATTTTATACCTTTTTTTCTATAATTGGTTCAATCATTGTTGGTTAAATTAGTTTAATTTAATCGGTTGATATTTGAAATCGAAACCAAATCAAACTTAATTTTTTTTATTTGTTTTTCAATATGTTATTTATTTATTTTTTGTTCAATTTTCTTGGTTTTTTTCTTTTGGTTTTCTTAGTTTTCTTAGATTTTTTAATTGCTTGGTTATTTTAAACACCCCTAAAAATAGAGAATATTAAGGAAATTTATAACCTTAAGAGGTTGGCATGGTGGCTCATAAGATTCACTCTCTTGCTTGATTTCTTGGATACATACCTTAATGACAGTACTTGAAAACAAATATAGTAAATTCATCTATATACACCAGATTGACATTGTTTAAGAAAAAATTTATTCTCCATTGATATGTATCTTAGTCTAAGGACATCCTTATTGTTAAACCCAAAAAAAAAAAAAGAGAGAATTGTATAATCTCCTAAGCTTTTTATTTAGTTCCAAATCCAATCAAAATACTTTATTTTTTTTTTAATTCTCACAATTTGATTTAATTTTATTGTAGAAACAAGTTTATAGTAAGAATAAAATGTTTTCATGGTTTATATATATGGTATTATACATTATCTAGATTATGAAAGAGTTTACCTTTTAAAAAAATCAATAGAATTTAATAAATCTTTTAAAGATTAAATTTTAAAAAAAAAGAGGCATGTGTGTTCTTGGTGGCTACAAACCGTTCAAAAATAGATGCTCAAAATAAAATTATAAAAAATATGTTATTTTGTTTTTTATATAAAAAATTATTTAAATATTTGTTTTGCAAAACGATGTCATTCTGCTTGATTAGGGGTGCATTGTTGATAATAAGTAATGTAAAGTCTCTAACAAGTGAGTTAAAAGCTCAACTAGTAAAAGTCAAGTGGTAAGGAATCAACTAGAAGAAGAAGAAATATCTATTTTTTTATTTGACTTTTACAACTTGTTTTTCTCAACTCACATGTAAATATGTGATCACGGTAGATCTTAAATTGATGGACTTTCTTTTGTGATTTTGTTCTTGAAAATGATCATCCATGATATAAAAAAAAAAAAAAATTGTTAAGCCACCAATCATTTTAGTGTTTTGGATCGGAAATAATTATCCTTTTTGTTTTTTAATTAAAATATACATAAGTGACAAAAATTAGAAAACTTCATCTATTAGTATTATACATCAACATTGCAAATTGCAAGCAAGTCATATTTCTAGGATTATTTTTAAATTTTTTTTATCTAAATGTAGATAAAGAAAAAAACAATGTAAGAGTGAGAAACCCAATACAATCCATCATAAAACACATGAGGACTGCTCGTTTATACCTAAAACTAAATGTGTGGTTCTATGTAAGAGCTAATAGCAAATAAAAATCAAACAACATCCTCCTGTTGAGTACGGGTTCTTTATTATTAATTGTTAAAATAGAAAATTAAACACAGTTAAAGCCACGCATAACCAACTCAGTCACAATCATTCTTAATTTCAACGTTATCACTTCACTGTACTCATGGCTAGAAATTCATTTAATTTGTATGATCTTTTGCTTTGACAATGATCCAACCTTGACCATTTAAAAAAAAGGATAGCTTTTCAGAGACTAGTCTAAAACCGACGTGAAATTTAGTTTCAATTGATTAATTAATACACTAGTTGGCTTGAAAATATCCTTACAGGCAAACCAACCGGAGTTATTGATTTATTTTTGGGATTATGTTAGTGATGATGGTTTAAAATAATTTTTATTTATATTTAGTATTAAAATGAAATTTTTTTATATTATAAAAATTATTTTTAATATCAGAACATTAAAATAATATAAAACAAATTTATTTTAAATAAAATTAATTTAATTTTTTAAAAACACGAATTCATCTCACAATAACAGTAGTTTGTAACCAGCCTGCATAATCATATCTTTTCATAAGGGGAGGTAAGAGAACTTTAGAATAATATGATAAGCATTATTTATTGGAAAAAAAATATAACAGTGAAAATATGATAATGTGAACTGTTTAGTTTTGTGTTTGGAAAGTTTTTTTTTGTAAAATTTTAATTATTTTTTTGTTATTTTTAAATGATTTTAATATATTAATATTAAAAATAAAAAAGATTATTTTAATATATTTTTAAATAAAAAATATTTTAAAAAAAAATCATTATCAAAACTGGCGGCCTAACTAAGCATCCTTGACTACTTGTATTCGTCGACGATGGGACACAACAGATCAACAAGTGGCCGGGTGGGTATTATTTTTTTCCTTCTTTCAAATCAAATTAAAAGCATGCATGCATGCATCCACATGGAGACATTATCGGGTGTGTTTGGTATTGCGGTAACTTTTGTGGTTGTGGTTTAAAAAAAGTTGTTTTATAAAAAGTACTTTTAGTTGAGGTTGGTTTAAAAAAATAGGTGTTTGGTTAAAACCGTGGTTGAAATTGAGGTTGAAGAAAAAGTAGTTTAATGTGTTTGGTTAATAAAAATGCTTTTCAAATTGAGGTTATAAAATAATTAAAAATATATATATATATATATATATATATTTATATTAATGATTTTTAATTTAAATATTGTAAATTTAACTACTGTTATTACATCATGAAATAAATAATATTGATATCAAATATTTTTTATTATTCCATTACACTATGTGCAATGTCATCACATGCGAAATTTATCCAACAAGGACTATATTTTTTCATGGTTTCTTAAGCGGCAACAACAAAAACTGAACTTTTGTTACGTCTTCAAGCGATCTCCTTTTAATTTTTTAAATAGAACACAATTAAAATAAAATAAAAAACTAAATTTTTTTTAACTGGGCCGGACCCGGCAATAACATAATTGGAATTGCGATCAAATTTCATAAATGGTATGTTATTATAATTTTTAAACTAATTTTTAAAAAAACAAAAAAAAAATATAAAACTCATTTTCATGGTTTTTCAAAAAAAAAAAGATAAAAACTGTTCACGTGAACAGTGCGAGTGAATTAAAATCCACTCGCACTGTTCACTTAGTGAACAGTGCGCAGTGGAGCATGGCTCCACTGTTCCTGTTCAATGAACAGTGGAGCCATGCTCCACTGTTGATGTTATTATCAGCCTGAGAAGCAGGAAAATACTGCTTCTCAGAACCTGCGTTTCAACTTTAACTATTTGTGGGGCCTACCAGTGAAACTCA
The DNA here is from genome assembly GCF_005239225.2 of Populus alba. Classification (NCBI taxonomy): domain Eukaryota; kingdom Viridiplantae; phylum Streptophyta; class Magnoliopsida; order Malpighiales; family Salicaceae; genus Populus; species Populus alba. The sequence goes on along the minus strand of NC_133284.1, from coordinate 39,394,885 downwards.
TTTTTTTTCTTTTAACCAAACACCTGGTAGTGTGGTTGCGGGTGAACCTCACCCACAACCACACTACCAAACGGCCACTAACAAGCAGTTGATTTGGTCGTAGCTAGTAGTAGAAGGCCATCATTTCCCATCATAGAGGATCAGCTCCCAAATAATCGCATCCTCAGGCCCGCCTGTCAGGTCAGCATGGAGACTTGAAACTCATCTTCAGCCACAACTTGACAAGTGTCGCTTGCTTATAGTGCTTACATGCATGCATGTTAATGCTTCTCTTCCAGTGTTCAATTACTAGGTAGGGTATGAGCTGTCTGACAGTGTAGTTATGGATATTTTTTATTTAAAAATATATTAAAATTAATGGATTATAATGATTACAAAAAACTAAAAAATATTAATTTAAAATAAATAAATTAACAAAAAAATTTAATTTTTTTAAAAAATATTTTTAAAATGTAAAAAGAAACAAGATTGTTTATATTATATAATTAGAATTGTTATATCATTATTTTTTAAAATAATTTTAAATAAAAAAATAAATTTTAATAATCACTTCTCTCTTGTGGATTTTCTTCTTCTTTTTTTTTTTTTTTTAGTGTCCGGGTCAGCTTGCGCGCACCTCGACTAATTCCACAGGCACTGAAGTTAACGATCATGTAAGCCTCTAGTGATCATTATATGAGCAACCTAGAACTCGAACCTGAGACCACAGAGAGAACAAACCTCTTGGTCCCACACTCTTATTATTAGGTTATAATTTGTCTTCTACATTACTAAATAATTGAAATTTTTTAATAAGAGTTCTTTATTAGCAATTTTAATATTTTATTTTATTTAGTTACAACGTTTGGTAAAATTTTATTTTTTAAGATCTTTATTTAATAAAAAATTACAATAAAATTTTGAAGAAACGTTAAAATAATAAACAATATATAGTTTTGGAAGTTTAATAAAGCCATGTCGGGTTGTATATATACATATATGCGATGACAGGCAGAAGCACCTTGCATCTACTTTCGTCCCTGTAAGTCACTAATTCCAATTAAAACATGGGATGACAGATTTATTTACCATATACTGTTACGATCAAAACAAAAGCAACCAAAGATTAATTTAAATGGCATAAATACATTTGCATGCTGCATCTTCATTTTATTTGAAATCTCTCCCTCCCTCCCTCCCTCCCTCTCTCTCTCTCTCTTCTAAGCTTTATCTTTTCTGGCTTAGCACTACCTTTGACATGGGAGAAGCTCAGGAAGTTCAACTTCGCATCATGGGTGAGTCAGCTCTCTCTAATTCTTGATGTGTAGCACTTTTTATCAAAGAGAATATATATATATATATATATATATATATATATATATATATATATATATATATATATATCGCAACTTCATCAATGTTCCTCTGTTTTAACTTCTTTCACAAGTGTATGTATGGGAATTAATAAGGTGGAAAGGTCATGAGGTCTGCAATAAGCCTACATTTAGCAGTAGTACTATTAAGAGAGCATAGTCACCATGGAATCATAGGTTATTTATGATGAAAGAAATACGCATCAAATTTCTTCGAAGAGATACAGCAAAGCAAAAGGAGAGTAGGATTCTTTTACATTTTTTGTTATACAGCTAGGCAGCTATACTGGTTTTCCCTGCAAATCTCCAGGTGAAATTCTGCCGGCTAAATCGTCTCCTAGGTAGTCGTTGTAAATTCTCTTTCCATGGAGGAGGCTTTTCAGGGTCTTTGTCTTGGAGATCTTTTTAATAAGTTCCTATGAATCATGTTTTTGTCCTTGCAACAAGGTTTTAGTTTTTTAAGCTCCCAACTTGGGAGATATCGACACGCTCAAATATATTATTTTCAAATACGATCATGTATTCTTGTACAGTAGCTGACTTGTCCGATATCTGTTCTTATTATCAGACCAAGAAGCTAAAGATCAAACAAACTTACCTCAATATACAAGTATCACCGATCAGTGCTCACCGGCTCCACAAACAAGAAACTACAGGCGGTGGATCCGCATGTCAATCTATACAGTCTTTCTCCTAGCTGGACAGTCAGCGGCTACGCTTTTGGGAAGATTGTATTTTGTTAAAGGTGGAAACAGCAAATGGATGGCAACACTAGTGCAACTTGCAGGCTTTCCGGTTCTTATTCCCTTCTATCTCATCTCAACTACCAGTAAACCAAGCACAAATGATAGGTGGATTTTCTTCTTTACGTATCGATTGGACTGCTTGCAGCAGCAGGCTGCTATCTATACACTATTGGACTGCAGTACCTTCCTGTGTCTACTTACACCCTCATCTGTGCATCTCAGTTGGCCTTTAATTCTGTCTTCTCCTTTTTTCTCAATGCACAGAAGTTCACACCATTTATAATCAATTCTCTAGTCCTCCTTACCATCTCCTCTATCCTACTTGTCTTTAATAATGAGTCTTCAGACGGCACTTCTGGAGTCTCCAAAGCAAAATATGCTATTGGTTTCACATGCACTGTTGCTGCTGCCGCGGGGTTTGGACTGGTGCTCCCTTTGACACAGTTCTGCTTCAACAAGGTTATAAGGAGGCAGACATTTAAGGCGGTCCTGGACATGATAATCTATCAACAAATAGTAGCGACTTCTGTTATTGTAGTTGGACTTTTTGCTAGTGGAGACTGGAAGGGTCTAACAAGAGAAATGGATGGGTATAAAATGGGAAAGGTTTCTTATGTGATGAACTTAGTTGGGACTGCCATATCTTGGCAGGTTTGCACGATTGGCTGCGTTGGATTGATTTTTGATGTTTCTTCCTTGTTCTCCAATGCCATAGGTGTTTTGGGATTGCCTATTGTTCCAGTCCTAGCTGTGTTCGTATTCAATGACAAAATGGGCGGTGTGAAGGCAATTTCATTGGTGCTGGCTATCTGGGGTTTCATTTCCTACGCCTATCACCACTATCTAGACGACCGGAATTGCAAGGATGAGAAAAGAAATGCCGCTGAGGTTTCTAAAGCTCCCATGCTGGAAAGCTAACTGATGTCTACGATCTATGGGAGCCTGGAAGTTGATCGGTGACAGATTTCCAACGTTACATACAATTCGGGTGCCTCTGTCATGTCCTGGAAAGTTGATCGGTTCTGTTTGTTTGCAGGAAAGTGGTTTTTTTTTTTAAAGTGAATTTTGAAAAAAGTGAATTCCTGAAAAGTGAATTCCGGGGAAGTATTTTCCGATATTTGGCAGTATTATGAAAAATAAATTGGAAAACACTTTCCAGTGTTTGGTTGTGTTATAGAAAATGAACTGGAAAATAAACTGGAAAATAATTTATTAATCAATTAATTTTTTTTTCAAGTTTATCCAATATATACAAAATATTTAATCACTTACAATAAAAAAATAAAGTCTAAAAAGTATTTATAACGATAAATTTTTTTTATTATATCCTATATTCATACATAGCTTATTAAAATAATGAGGAACAAATTTTACAAATTAAAAAGTTGAATGAGAATGAAATTGAAAAAAAAAATAATTTCATAAATTATCTCAAATAAAATAAATAATAATCAAAATAATAGAGATCAAATCTAAATTTTTTTTAAAAAAAAATGAAACATGAAGAAATTAAAATAATAATAATCAACATTTCATAAATTATTTCAAATAAAATAAGTAACAATCAAAAGAATGAGGACCAAATGTGATAGATAAAATTTTTTAATAAAAATATGATAAGGAAAAAGCAAATAGCAATTATAAAAAAAAGAACCAAAGTTAATATAAAAATAAAATTTTAAGAGATGAAATTGAAAAATAAATATTCAAAACAAAATATATATATCAATCAAAAGTTTGAGGATTAAATTTAATATCATCAGCAAATAATGACATTTCTAATTTTTTCACAACTTCCGGAAAGTGTTTTCCCCTCAAATTTTTCAGGAAAATATTTTCCTGAAAACCAAGCCAAATTTTCCTTTTACTGGAAAGTGTTTTCCATTGACCAACTTTCATACTGGCAAACAAACACAAGAAAGTTTGGAAAGTGATTTTCCGGAAATCACTTTCCGGAAAACAAACACAGCTAAAGGGAAAACACTTTCCTGAAAATCAAGTCAAATTTTTCTTTGACTGAAATTGACTAGAAAGTGTTTTTCATTGACCGAAAAGTATTTTCCGTTGACTAGAAAGTGTTTTCCGTTGACCGGAAAGTGTTTTTCGTTGACCAGCTTTCCTAATAACAAACAAACACAGGAAAGTTTGGAAAATGATTTCCGGAAACTATTTTCCGGGAAACAAACATGGCCTAAAATGTAGTTTTCTTCCGTGTAGCAGACCTGTAAAACAGTTAAGCTAGGAGTGCTGTAAAAGAACATCAATGATCAAATTATACGAGCATATTGGTAGGATTGCTGAGTATGAATTGGTTTAGGTCTATCTGCTGGAAACAACGTAACATTTTAATTGAGTAGCAGGGACTAAAAGATCTTTCACTGAATCTCAGGAGACTAATCACTTATCAAGATTGAATTCGCATGTGGATGTGGATGACCTCTCATAGCAATTTAAAACTGCAAGTGGTGCTGTGTATGAATTGTCATTAATGCTTAGCCATCCCTGCTGACCAGTTGGTCCATTCTGTTAGAATTTGAACCTTCGGTCGTAGTTTGAAACCTTGCCTGTCTCGACGGGTTAATCAAGGATCCAGCCGATCTGGGACTGGAACCAGGCTAAATTGAAGAAAAAATAGAGGAATGAAAAACCTAGTGTGACCTAATGTGACCCGGCAAGACCTGAATACAAACCCGTTGACTTTTATTTTTTTTGTTTTCTTACTAAAACAATATCATTTTGATTTTTTTTAAAAAAATTGACTCGGCCAACCCAATAACCTGATTAAAACCCGAAATCCAAGTATTGAATCAAGCTGGCCACTAGACCGGTCTTATCCACTAGTCAAATGGATAATTGATTTTTCTTGAATCGATTCTAATTTAATCATCGTAGAATCCCTAAATAAATAAAAGGAGATTTTTTGCAGGTAACAATGATAATCTACTTCTGCTTTCACCAAAGAAGGGCAGGTCAAATAGCCAGAATCAGAAAATTAATGACTTTATCCCGAGCCAAACCCGACTTTCAAGCCCATTAGATAAAATAGGACCACATCATTAGCGTCAACTATAAGGACAAAAATTTCAAAGATATGATGAATTTACTCTTCTTAGTGTGATAGTACATTTACTTTGTAAGTAGCGATTGTCTCCCTAGTGCAACAATATAGTTTATCTTGGGAGGGATTAACATGTTCCTCATAGTACGATCACTCATTTCTCCAATGATAAGATAGACACTGCATCAATAACAGGGATTGATATGCTCTCCCCATCAATTTTTTCAAAGATAGGATTATTTTAGTATCTCTAGTGTGATAATACATTTACTTTGAAAGTAACAAACATCTCCCTAATCCTACGATGCAGTTTATCTTGGAAGAGATTGACATGTTTTTTCTAATGTGATCGCACCTTTCTCCAAGCATAGGATGAACATTGCATTAACAACAAGGATGGATACGTTATCCCAAATCAAATCTTTCAAAGATGGGATGAATTTATTATTCCTATTGTGATAGCACATTTACTTTACATGTAACAAACATCTTCCTAGTTCTACAGCACAATTTACCTTTTATGTTGGATCATGATTTTTTTTTTCTCACCTCTTTGTGTTTGTCGTTTTCTTTAAAGTAGACCCAAAAAATAACTAATAGTCTTTTAGTATCATAAAATTTTCCCTAAACATTCAACCCAAGGTGCACTAAGGCATCAAAGGATGGCCTTGCGAGCTTAGGCTTGCAATGCATGCGTGTCTGGGCCTGAAATCGAAGCCCATATGTTTAGGCTTCGGAGCTCAAACTAGTTTTTTTTTGTTTAAATAAAGCAAATGACGCCTATCTAGAGAAATAACACTTCATTTCTCTATAACCTTTCTTGATCACTAGACTTGTCTTCGATGACTGAAAAACAAGGGTTCAAGATCTTAGCCTCCAAGTAACCAAATTTCAATCATTTTTCACCGATAACATTAAAAAGAAAAAAAAAAATTCTATGGACCTCTAAAACCTCATTTCAATGAAAAAAAATTAATCAATCAAATAACTCAAAATCAAATAACTTTTTTAAAAAAAAAAAAATTGAGACTTAATCTACTTTTTCTGGTATTATTAAAGGTAAAAACAATCTTTATTTTTCATAGACACTAAAATTAAAGTTACTGAGAACTTAGTCACCCAAAAGCTTTATTTTTTTTCTAACTTTTTCAAAAAAAATTTCTTTACTCTCAACCTCCACAAATTAAAACTTGAAGAAAATAAAATTTAAAACCAGAACATAACCTAAAAGAAAAGTGATAATATATATATATATAATAAATTTAAGAGATCAAATAGAACTTTCCCATACCTTTACTGAAAAAGAGTTGTTTCTTCAATTTTGGTCATTCATCTCTCAATTTATTTTTGACAAAAAAAACAAACTCTATTTCATAAAATTGATTCTTTATTTAATGTTGAAACAATTAATAACAAATAAAGTGTTAAAAACATTTAATGACAAATCAAGTAAGCCAGAGAACAAATCAAAACATACTTTAGAGTATAAAACCACAAAAATATAAAGTTAATTAACTCAATTGAAAATTGTGCAAACCACAAAGACCAATTGTTAGGAATGCAAAAAAAATTCGCAGTAATTTTATTTTTTAAGATCTTTATTTAATAAAAATTTATAATAGAATTTCGAAGAAACGTTAAAATAAAATAAATCTCCTTATCCAGCTATCTATGCATCATTTAATATCTTTCCCTAATTTGTTTTTCTAGAAAAAAAAAATGTATATATACATATATGCGATGCAAATATTTTTTTAGTCTCGGTTTAAAAAGAAAAAATAAAAAAGCAGTTCTGCAAAATGCAATATTATCCTAATCTTTTTTCTATATTATGGGGGAAAAGCCACTCTGTTCTGAGATTAATGAAAGCAAACGAAAGGCCGTAAAGCATCCAGACTGATTACAGATCATGCATCCACCATTCGGAGATTATCAATCAATCCATGAAAGAAGCATATATTATACGATCATGGGGCCTGCCATGCTAATCCTTGACTAGGATGCCTAATGAAAAAAAAAAACAGGCAGAAGCACCTTGCATCTACTTTCGTCCCTGTAAGTCACTAATTCCAAGAAAAACATGGGTTGACAGATTTATTTACCATATACTGTTACGATCAAAACAAAAGCAACCAAAGATTAATTTAAATGGCATAAATATACATTTGCATGCTGCAACTTCATTTCATTTCATTTCATTTGAAATCTCTCTCTCTCTCTCTCTCTCTCTCTCCCTCTCCCCCTCTCTCTCTTCTAAGCTTTATCTTTTCTGGGCTTCTGCACTACTGTGACATGGGAGAAGCTCAGGAAGTTCAACTTCACATCATGGGTGAGTCGGCTCTCTCTAATTCTTGATGTGTAGCACTTTTTATCCAAGAGAGTATATATATCGCAATTTCATCAATGTTCCTCTGTTTTAACTTCTTTCACAAGTGTATGTATGGGAATTAATTAGGTGGAAAGGTCAATAAGCCTATATTTAGCAGTAGTACTACTAAGAGTACATAGTCACCATGGAATCATAGGTTATTTATGATGAAAGAAATACGCATCAAATTTCTTCGAAGAGATACGGCAAAGCAAAAGGAGAGTAGGATTCTTTTACATTTTTTGTTATACAGCTAGGCAGCTATACTGGTTTTCCCTGCAAATCTCCAGGTGAAATTCTGCCGGCGAAAGCTCGTCTCCTAGGTAGTCGTTGTAAATTCTCTTTCCATGGAGGAGGCTTTTCAGGGTCTTTGTCTTGGAGATCTATTTAATAAGTTCCTATGAATCATGTTTTTGTCCTTGCAACAAGGTTTTAGTTTCTTAAGCTCCCAACTTGGGAGATATATATCGACACGCTCAAATATATTATTTTCAAATACAATCATGTATTCTTGTACAGTAGCTGACTTGTCCGATATCTGTTCTTATTATCAGACCAAGAAGCTAAAGATCAAACAAACTTACCTCAATATACAAGTATCACCGATCAGTACTGCTCAACGGCTCCACAAACAAGAAACTACAGGCGGTGGATCCGCATGTCAATCTATACAGTCTTTCTCCTAGCTGGACAGTCAGCGGCTATGCTTTTGGGAAGATTGTACTTTGTTAAAGGTGGAAACAGCAAATGGATGGCAACACTAGTGCAACTTGCAGGCTTTCCGGTTCTTATTCCCTTCGATCTCATCTCAACTACCAGTAAACCAAGCACAAATGATAGCCAAATAAAATCATCACCATCTGTCACAACACTTGCATTGATTTACGTATCGATTGGACTGCTTGTAGCAGCAGACTGCTATCTATACACTATTGGACTGCAGTACCTTCCTGTGTCTACTTACACCCTCATCTGTGCATCTCAGTTGGCCTTCAATTCTGTCTTCTCCTTTTTGCTCAATGCACAGAAGTTCACACCATTTATAATCAATTCTCTAGTCCTCCTCACCATCTCCTCTATCCTACTTGTCTTTAATAATGAGTCTTCAGACGGCACTTCTGGAGTCTCCAAAGCAAAATATGCTATTGGTTTCATATGCACTGTTGCTGCTTCCGCGGGGTATGGACTGGTGCTCTCTTTGACACAGCTCTGCTTCAACAAGGTTATAAAGAAGCAGACATTTAAGGCGGTCCTGGACATGATAATCTATCAACAAATAGTAGCGACTTCTGTTATTGTAGTTGGACTTTTTGCTAGTGGAGACTGGAAGGGTCTAACAAGAGAAATGGATGGTTATAAAATGGGAAAGGTTTCTTACGTGATGAACTTAGTTGGGACTGCCATATCTTGGCAGGTTTTCTCGATTGGCTGCGTTGGATTGGTTTTTGATGTTTCTTCCTTGTTCTCCAATTCCATAAGTGTTTTGGGATTGCCTATTGTTCCAGTCCTAGCTGTGTTCGTATTCAATGACAAAATGGGTGGTGTGAAGGTAATTTCAATGGTGTTGGCTATCTGGGGTTTCATTTCCTACGCCTATCACCACTATCTAGACGACCGCAATTGCAAGGCTGATAAAAGAAATGCCGGTGAGGTTTCTAAAGCTCCCATGCTGGAAAGCTAACTGATGTCTACGATCTATGGGAGCCTGGAAGTTGATCGGTGACAGATTTCCATGGTTACATAAATTCGGGTGCCTCTGTCATGTCCTAAAATGTAGTTTTCATCCGTGTAGCAGACCTGTAAAACAGTTAAGAACATGAACGATCAAATTATACGAGCATATTGGAAACAACGTAACATTTTAATTGAGTAGCAGGGACTAAAAGATCTTTCACTGAATCTCAGGAGACTAATCACTTATCAGGATTGAATTCGTATTTGGATGTGGATGACCTCTCATAGCAATTTAAAACTGCAAGTGGTGCTGTGTATGAATTATCATTAATGCTTAGCCATCCCTGCTGACCAGTTGGTCCATTCTGTTAGAATTTGAACCTTTCGGTCATAGTTTTATAATCCAGCCTAGCCTGATGGATTAACCCAGAATCTGATCAATACAGGACTGGAATTAGACCGAGTTGAAGAAAAAAAAAATGTAATAACAGTAGATCTTGAATTGATGAACTCTCTCATGTGATTTAGTTCTTGAAAATGATCATTCACAATATAAAAAAAAAAATGTTAAGCCACCAATTATTTTAGTGTTTTGGATCGGAAATAATTATCTTTTTGTTTTTAATTAACATATACATAAGTGACAAAAATTAGAAAACTTCATCTATTAGTATTATACATCAACATTGCAAATTGCAAGCAAGTCATATTTCTAGGATTATTTTTAAATTTTTTTATCTAAATGTAGATAAAGAAAAAACAATGTAAGAGTGAGAAACCCAATACAATCCATCATAAAACACATGAGGACTGCTCGTTTATACCTAAAACTAATTGTGTGGTTCATGTAAAAGCTAATAGCCAATAAAAATCAAACAACATCCTCCTGTTGAGTACGGGTTCTTTATTATTAATTGTTAAAATAGAAAATTAAACACAGTTAAAGCCACACATAACCAACTCAGTCACAATTATTCTTAATTTCAACGTTATCACTTCACTGTACTCATGGCTAGAAATTCATTTAATTTGTATGATCTTTTGCTTTGACAATGATCCAACCTTGACCAATTAAAAAAAAGGATAGCTTTTCAGGGACTCGTCTAAAACCGACATGGAATTTAGTTTCAATTAATTAATTAATACACTAGCTGGCTTGAAAATATCCTTATAGGCAAACCAACCGGAGTTATTGATTTATTTTTGGGATTATGTTCGTGATGATGGTTTAAAATAATTTTTATTTATAAATGTATTAAAATGAAATTTTTTTATATTATAAAAATTATTTTTAATATTAGAGCATTAAAATAATATAAAACAAATTTATTTTAAATAAAATTAATTCAATTTTTTAAAAACACGAATTCATCTTAAGTTTTGTGGTTGGAAAGTTTTATTTTGTAAAATTTTATATATTTTTTTAATTATTTTTTTGTTATTTTTAAATGATTTTAATATATTAATATTAAAAATAAAAAATATTTTTTAAAAAAATCATTATCAAAACTGGCGGCCTAACTAAGCATCCTTGACTACTTGTATTCGTCGACGATGGGACACAACAGATCAACAAGTGGCCGGGTGGGTATTATTTTTTTTCCTTCTTTCAAATCAAATTAAAAGCATGCATCCACATCGGGACCATTAATTTTGGCCTGAATGTCTAACAAGCAGTTGATTTGGTCGTAGCTAGTGTAGAAGGCCATCATTTCCCGTCATAGAGGATCAGCTCCCAAATAATCGCATCCTCAGGACCGCCTGTCAGGTCAGCATGGAGACTTGAAAACTCATCTTCAGCCACAACTTGACAAGTGTCGTTTGCTTATAGTGCTTACATGCATGTATGTTAATGCTTCTCTTCCAGTGTTCAATTACTAGGTAGGGTATGAGCTGTCTGATAGTGTAGTTATGGATATTTTTTATTTAAAAATATATTAAAATTAATGTATTAAAATGATTAAAAAACTAAAAAAATATCAATTTAAAATAAATAAATAAACAAAAAAAATTAATTTTTTTAAAAAAATATTTTTAAAATGCAAAAAGAAACAAGATTGTTTATATTATATAATTAGAATTGTTATATCGTTATTTTTTAAAAATAATTTTAAATAAAAAAATAAATTTTAATCATCACAGAATACAAGAATGCTAAAGAGAGATCCATACACGTCTCATCTCACTTCCCGCAAAACCCATCTCTCTTGTGGATCTTCTTAATTGGCTGTCTTCTTGTCTTCTAGCGCGTTAAATTAATCTGACAAATACTCGAGGTAAATCTTGTCCGAACTCCAACTTTTACGCATATAGCTGGTGTCTGAATATCATGGCTTGCTTCGTTAAAGAACAAAAACCATTTGCCATTTTATTTCCAAATTCTATTTGTTATATTCCGTTCAATTTCTTACCAAAGTAAACAAGAAGACCGTTTATATTTATTTATTTATTTTTCATTTGTTTTGCAAGAATACCACTGAGCTGCCCATTAAAAAGTCCACAAATTCTTGCAATGAGATTTAGAGCATGTTTAGAAGTCTAATTAGAATTGTTTTTTAAAATATTTTTTATTTATAAATATATTAAAATGATATTTTTTTTATTTTTAATATAATATATCAAAATGATCTAAAAACACTAAAAAATATTAATTTTAAGTAAATAAAAAAAATAAAAAAATTTAAATTTTTTTAAAAGTATTTTTAAAATATAAAAACAAACAAAACCTAAATCTAAAAACGCATCATTTTCCCTTGTAAAACACTAATTAAGAAGATCAATGCATGCTGCTAATATGTAATTTGAATTTTAAAGGGATTTGAAAAAGGAAAAAAAGAAGAAAAGAACATATCGTACGTGGGAAAAATAAGTGAAGGTTGCTATATATGCTGAGGGAAGTGAAAGCGATATATATATATTAGCACATTAAAATAATTTAAAAACATCAAAAAAATATTAATTTAAAGTAAAATAAAATAAAATAAAATAAATTTAAATATTTTTAAAAATATTTTTAAAATATAAAATCATAATTTAGTATCTTTCCTATACTTGATTTATTTGGGACAAGAAATATGCTTGTCGTTGTGGTTGATTTATTTCACGCATTTTGGGTGTTAAGAGGGCTCATCAGAACAACTCTTGAAAAGTGTGAATTTGTTGAAGCAATATATATATTGTGCCTGCCTTATGATGTGACAAGAATTATCCCTCAATTTTAAATTTTTTTTAAAGGCAAAAACAAACAAATAATATATATATATATATATATATATATATATATATATGTATGTATGTATGTATGTATTGTGCCTGCCTTATGATGTGACAAGAATTATCCCTCAATTTTATAATTTTTTGAGGGGGTTAACAAACCCGTGCTTGTTTGTGAGTGTCTCACATAATCAAATTATTTAGTAATGTAGAAGACAAATTTTATTATTTTTAATTTATTTATTTTAATTGTAGTATTTATTTTAAGATGTAGTTAATATTTTAAATTTGACAAGTTCTTTATTAGCAATTTTAATATTTTATTTTATTTAGTTACCACATTTGGTAAAATTTTATTTTTTAAGATCTTTATTTAATAAAAAATTATAATAAAATTTTGAAGAAACGTTAAAATAATAAACAATATATAGTTTTGGAAGTTTAATAAAGCCATGTCGGGTTGTATATATACATATATGCGATGCAAATATTTTTTTAGTCTCGGTTAAAAAAGAAAAAAAAGAAAAAAGAAAAAAAAGCAGTTCTGCAAAATGCAATATTAACCTAATCTTTTTTATATATTATGGGGAAAAGGCCACTCTGTTCTGAGATGAATGAAAGCAAGCGAAAGGCCCTCAAGCATCCAGACTGATTACAGATCATGCATCCACCATTCGGAGATTATCAATCAATCCATAAAAGAAGCATATATAATACGATCATGGGGCCTGCCATGCCAATCCTTGACTAGGATGCCTAATGAAAAAAAAAAAAAAAAAAAAAAACAGGCAGAAGCACCTTGCATCTACTTTCGTCCCTGTAAGTCACTAATTCGAAGAAAAACATGGGATGACAGATTTATTTACCATATACTGCTACGATCAAAACAAAAGCAACCAAAGATTAATTTAAATGGCATAAATACATTTGCATGCTGCATCTTCATTTCATTTGAAATCTCTCTCTCTCTCCCTCCCTCTCTCTCTCTCTCTCTCTCTCTCTGTTCTAAGCTTTATCTTTTCTGGCTTCTGCACTACCTTTGACATGGGAGAAGCTCAGGAAGTTCAACTTCGCATCATGGGTGAGTCAGCTCTCTCTAATTCTTGATGTGTAGCCTTTTTATCAAAGAGAATATATATATATATATCGCAATTTCATCAATGTTCCTCTGTTTTAACTTCTTTCACAAGTGTATGTATGGGAATTAATAAGGTGGAAAGGTCATGAGGTCTGCAATAAGCCTACATTTAGCAGTAGTACTATTAAGAGAACATAGTCACCATGGAATCATGGGTTATTTATGATGAAAGAAATACGCATCAAATTTCTTCGAAGAGATACAGCAAAGCAAAAGGAGAGTAGGATTCTTTTACATTTTTTGTTATACAGCTAGGCAGCTATACTGGTTTTCCCTGCAAATCTCCAGGTGAAATTCTGCCGGCTAAATCGTCTCCTAGGTAGTCGTTGTAAATTCTCTTTCCATGGAGGAGGCTTTTCAGGGTCTTTGTCTTGGAGATCTTTTTAACAAGTTCCTATGAATCATGTTTTTGTCCTTGCAACAAGGTTTTAGTTTTTTAAGCTCCCAACTTGGGAGATATCGACACGCTCAAATATATTATTTTCAAATACGATCATGTATTCTTGTACAGTAGCTGACTTGTCCGATATCTGTTCTTATTATCAGACCAAGAAGCTAAAGATCAAACAAACTTACCTCAATATACAAGTATCACCGATCAGTACTGCTCAACGGCTCCACAAACAAGAAACTACAGGCGGTGGATCCGCTTGTCAATCTATACCGTCTTTCTCCTAGCTGGACAGTCAGCGGCTATGCTTTTGGGAAGATTGTACTTTGTTAAAGGTGGAAACAGCAAATGGATGGCAACACTAGTGCAACTTGCAGGCTTTCCGGTTCTTATTCCCTTCTATCTCATCTCAACTACCAGTAAACCAAGCACAAATGATAGCCAAATAAAATCATCACCATCTGTCACAACACTTGCATTGATTTACGTATCGATTGGACTGCTTGTAGCAGCAGACTGCTATCTATACACTATTGGACTGCAGTACCTTCCCGTGTCTACTTACACCCTCATCTGTGCATCTCAGTTGGCCTTCAATTCTGTCTTCTCCTTTTTGCTCAATGCACAGAAGTTCACACCATTTATAATCAATTCTCTAGTCCTCCTTACCATCTCCTCTATCCTACTTGTCTTTAATAATGAGTCTTCAGACGGCACTTCTGGAGTCTCCAAAGCAAAATATGCTATTGGTTTCATATGCACTGTTGCTGCTTCCGCGGGGTATGGACTGGTGCTCTCTTTGACACAGCTCTGCTTCAACAAGGTTATAAAGAGGCAGACATTTAAGGCGGTCCTGGACATGATAATCTATCAACAAATAGTAGCGACTTCTGTTATTGTAGTTGGACTTTTTGCTAGTGGAGACTGGAAGGGTCTAACAAGAGAAATGGATGGGTATAAAATGGGAAAGGTTTCTTACGTGATGAACTTAGTTGGGACTGCCATATCTTGGCAGGTTTTCGCGATTGGCTGCGTTGGATTGGTTTTTGATGTTTCTTCCTTGTTCTCCAATTCCATAAGTGTTTTGGGATTGCCTATTGTTCCAGTCCTAGCTGTGTTCGTATTCAATGACAAAATGGGTGGTGTGAAGGTAATTTCAATGGTGTTGGCTATCTGGGGTTTCATTTCCTACGCCTATCACCACTATCTAGACGACCGCAATTGCAAGGCTGAGAAAAGAAATGCCGGTGAGGTTTCTAAAGCTCCCATGCTGGAAAGCTAACTGATGTCTACGATCTATGGGAGCCTGGAAGTTGACCGGTGACAGATTTCCATGGTTACATACAATTGGGGTGCCTCTGTCATGTCCATAAATGTAGTTTTTTTCCATGTACGTAGCAGACCTGTAAAACAGTTAAGAACATGAACGATCAAATTATACGAGCATATTGGAAACAACGTAACATTTTAATTGAGTAGCAGGGACTAAAAGATCTTTCACTGAATCTCAGGAGACTAATCACTTATCAGGATTGAATTCGTATGTGGATGTGGATGACCTCTCATAGCAATTTAAAACTGCAAGTGGTGCTGTGTATGAATTATCATTAATGCTTAGCCATCATCCCTGCTGACCAGTTGGTCCATTCTGTTAGAATTTGAACCTTTCGGTAATAGTTTTATAATCCAGCTTGGCCTGATAGATTGCCCCGGAATCTAGTCAATACAAGATTGGAATCAGACCGGGTTGAAGAAAAAATAAAAGAAAAAAAAAACTCGATGTGACCCGACAAGAACCCGGTCATACCTGGTTGCAAACCCGTCAATTTTTTATTATTTTTTTGTTTTTTTTTTTACTAAAACAACATTGTTTTGTTTTAAAAAAAAAATTAACCCGATCAAAATCTAAAATCTATATCTTAGACCAGACCGACTACTAGACCAGTTCTTAACACTATGCTTCCAGTTCTCTCATTAAGGCTTACCATTCGAATCTGGACATAGATTGGTCATAAGATGTGCTAAAGTAAAAGTATGTAGTTAATAAACTACATAGCTTTTGAACTACGTGGAAGTAGATGCTTTTCTGACATGGTAATTCGGCCCATGGATATTTGAGAGAATGATCGAGTGTATAAATTCATAAGATGAACTGAAACTTTGTTATCCTTGAATTTGATTTTTGCTCTTCAAAGTTCAAAGAGGTGAGTTTATTATTTTTGTGCTTGATTGACAACCCTTCCAACATTTATAGCTGAACAGTGCTTTAATGTGTGTGCCCTTATCTTATCTTAAACACTTCTCCTTGTTTATGCATATCCCGAATGACATCAATGTTTTTTCCATTTACATTCAACGTATTGCATGAATCAATCCACCTGTTTTTTAATCTTAGCTCTGCAAGCTCATTACGTGTTAGAAAAATTTTGTTTCAATACATGGTTAATCTTTCATATTTGAAATCAAATTGAAAAACAAGATATATTCCTGATAAATCGGTATTTATTATTTTTTGTTTGTTTGTTTATTTGTTTTTGAACTGCTCTCTAATAAGTTGACCATGAGAAGGTTTAAGACCAATAATTTCTTGGGCTTAGCCAAGTGTTGAGCCCAGACACCTATGAATTTAACAAATTATCAAACTCATCGTCTATGAACACAGCCAAACGCTTAGCCTAGACGCCTATAAGACTAGTGAGTAGCCAAAACTCATTATACTTGGATGCAACCAAGCGCTGACCCTAGATGAGATTATAGATCAATATATATTTTATCTTGATGGGACAGATCAACCTTTTCCTTATAAGAAAAAGAAGAAACATAAGGGGCTATAAAAAGGAGGAAACAAAGAAAAAAATGCTCATGCTAGGTTTAATTTTTTCTCTCTGCCTTTAAACAATAGCAATTCTATCTTAATAGAAAAAATCCATAGTCAAATGGATAGTTGATTTTTTCTTGAATCGATTCTAATTTAATCATCGTAGAGTCCCTAAATAGAATAAAAACAAGATTTTTTGCAAGTAACAATGATAATCTACTTCGCTTCAACCAAAGAAGGGCAGGTCAAATAGCCAGAATGAGAAATTAATGACTTTATCCCGAGCCAAACCCGACCTTCAAGCCCACAGATAAAATAGGACCACATCATTTAGCATCGACTATAAGGAAAAAAATTTTCAAAAAGATATGATGAATTTACTCTTCTTAGTGTGATAGTACTTTTTACTTTGTAAGTAGTGATTGTCTCCCTAGTGCAACGATATAGTTTATTTTTGAGAGGGATTAACATGTTCTCATTTAGTAACGATCACTCCTTTCTCCAATGATGAGATAGACACTGCATCCAAATAATAGGGATGGGATATGCTCTCCCCATCATTTTTTCAAAGATGGGGATTATTTTAGTATCCCTAGTGTGATAACACATTTACTTTGAAAGTAACAAAACATCTCCCTAATCCTATGACGTAGTTTATCTCGGAAGGGATTGACATGTTCTTTCTAATTGATCGCACATTTCTCCAAGTGTGTATAGGATGTACAAATTGCATTTAGCAACAAGATGGATACGTTATCCCAAATCAAATCTTTCAAAGATGGATGAATTTATTGGACTTCCTTATTGTGATAGCCACATTTACTTTACATGTAACGAACATCCTTCTTCCTAGTTCCTATAAGCACAATTTACCTTTTATGTTGGATCATTGAGTTTTTTTTTTCTCTCACCTCTTTTTGTTTGTTGTTTTAACCTTTAAAGTAGACCCAAAAAATAACTAATAGTCTTTTAGTATCATAAATTTTCGTAAAAAACATTCAAACCCAAGGTGCATTAAGGCCTTCAAAGGATGGCCTGTGAGCTTTTCAGAGCTTGCAATAATTGCACTTGCGTGTTTGGGCTGAAATCCAAGCCCATATGTTTGGGCTTCGAAGCCCAAACTAGTTTTTTTTTTATTTAAATTAAAGCAGATAAACGCTCGTCTAGAGAAATAACACGTCATTTCTCTGCAACCTTTCTCGATAACTTTAGACTTGTCTTCGATGACTGAAAAACCAGGGTCCAAGATCTTAGCCTCTAAATAACCAAATTTCAAATCATTTTTCACCGATAACATTAAAAAGGAAAAAAAATTCTATGGACCTTTAAAACCTCATTTCCAATGAAAAAAAGTTTAATTTAATCAAAAAACTCAAAATCAAATATTTTTTTTAAAACAATCTACTTTTTTCTGGTATTATTAAAGGTAAAAACGATCTTTACTTTTCATAAACACTAAAATTAAAGTTATTGATGATCGAAACTCAATCACCTAAAAAGCTTTTATTTTTTTTCTAAACTTTTTCAAAACTTTTTCTTTACTCTCAACCTCCACAAAATTAAAACGTGATGAAAATAAAATTTAAAAATCAGTATATAACCAAAAAGAAAAGTGATAAAAATATGAAAAAATAATAATTAATAAATTTAAGAGATCAAATAGAAAACTTTCCCATACCTTTTGTGAAAAAGAGTTGTTTCTTTCAATTTTGGTCATTCATCTCTCAATTTATTTTTGACAAAAAACCAACTCTATTTTCATAAAATTGATTCTTTATATTTAATGTTGAAAACAGTTAATAAACAAGTAAAGTGTTTAAAACTATTTAATGACAAATCAAGTAAGCCAGAGAACAAATCAAAAACATATTTCAGAAGTATAAAAGCAACAAAAATATAAAAGTTAATTAACTAAATTTGAAAATTGTGCAACCCCACAAAGACCAAGTGTTAGGAATGGGAAAAAAAAATTCAGTCATTTGTGCACAGTGAGGAGTTGTAGTTTATTTAACAATAACAATATATAATTATATAATAATTTTAAATGTTGGCTGACGTCCAACAGCCCAACCGCAAACTCTAAAATCTCATGGATATATGACATGGCAATATCTGACATGCATCTTCCATCTAAAGCTGCCTCAGGACAGCTTCTCCCGTCCAAAACATTTCCCTTAAAAACATAAGATCACTTGTGTTGTATCCAGCTGGTGATGCATACAGTTTTTGTCAGCAGCTATACTATTGGGAAAAATGTACTCCAGCAAGGGCACAAAGAGTATATAGATGGCAGCTCCTGCTCATTCCTTGCTTGCTCCCAACTGGAAAATCCCACAATAAACAGCATCCACCAAAAAGAAAAAAGAAAAGAAAACAGCCATTTCTATCTACCTCCGATTGTTTGCATATGCCTCTTTTGATCTATTCTTAGCTGCAAGCACCATGAAGTGCTGGATTGGGCTCTTATATCCTCCGGTATCTACACAATACCATGCACATTCCAGATGCCCTTCAAATTTTTTTCCAAGTCCTCCATTATCAAACATTCACTCCTATAACAAATTTTGTTCTCCTAGTCACTATCTCCTCCATTTCATAAATAAGGCATGAGAAACAGCTAGCAAATGTATATTCCAAACAATTATTGTGTTAAAAAAGTACACCAAAAGAGAGTTAGAATTGTACCGAACAAGTGACGAAGAGATGTTTAGGCAGTAAAATGACCAGCTCATAGCATAGTGGCGAAGAGATGCTCTTCACATGCTGGCAAATCATGTTCATACCTTACATCACTCTCGCATATGAATTTGTATATGTATATATATATATATCTATGCAATAAGAGCTTCACAAAAGCAACACTCTTCCCCTCCCTTGCTCTCCCTGTTATGTACATTCATAAAACAAATAGATCTCCTTCTCACATGTAATTTTCAAGCTGGAGACTACGAACTACAGGTTGAATACCACTCAAAAGAAAACTTCAAAATGTAGATTACAGTGCAAAAACATGGAGGCTTAAATATGTACTCATGTAACTGGTAAAATCAATGAAAACTACATGAGACAAGCCAACATAATGAGCTCGTGGATATTTTTTCTGTAGTTGTGGCCATTGTACAAAAAACTGATCAGCTATCCGCAACTTGTAAAAGAAGCAAACCACTTAAAGAGAGCTTCCTCACTCTCGCTATGCTCTCAACATAAAAAAACAGATGACCACCTAACCCCCACCATCTGCAGGTCAAATGATAATGGTATTACAATTAACTCCAACACGATATTAGAGAAAACACAACACAAAGACTAAGGGAGGCTGAGAAAGAAGACATATACCTTGAACAAGAATGAAATTACACAAAAGAGGAACACAAGTACCAGGGCCCATTGCATAGAACCTGAGGAATGTCAGTGGCACTTAATTTAGGAATTTCTTTAGAAACAGAAACGACTAGAAAAAGAATAGAAATTTTACCACTTGAGGTCTGATTCGAATCAATTAGCCATAATGCATGAACCAAAGCTAGAAAGTTGTTCCAATAGAGGTTATGTATGACTGACCAACTTCCCTACTTCTGTAAATTTGCAGGAATTGAGTAGAGCCTCCCTTACCCCCATTCTGCAACAACAAGTTAAAAACCACTTCAAATTAGTATAAATCCAAAATATACCATTCACAATTATTTTTTTCCTTTTCAATTAAAACCATTCACAATTAAAATAAAAGATAAAAGCAACATTAAGCCTAACTCATAAAGCCAAGAATTCAATTCGACCTAAGTTCCACATTTTATACCGAGAAAACCAAAATGAGAAAAGTTAAAAAGAGAATAATTTGATGAACCTACCAGATTAAAAACATTTTCCTCCAAAAGATGAGCTTTTTTGTAAACTCATATTATCAGTAGCAGCAGCCACATAAAAACCTAGGACAAAACCTATCTTTTTGCAGCAGCACATTCAACACATTAATCATCTCCGCCGTGTGTCCTCCTATAATTGACAGCAATAATAATTAATTAACATAGCTGAAAAATATTACAGTTAAAAGAATTTGTTTTGAGTTACCTGATCCCAAAACAATTAAAGTGCTGAGTGGTTTTTGGGATTTTGAGGGACGCAAGGGCTTTCCTGATTGACATAGAATGTAGAGAATGCGGGTAATTGCAATCAAAACAGCACTGACTGTGAGGGTGATGATGGAAGGAGTAAAGAGACAACAATTGTCATCGTGTTGGTTCTCCATTTTCCAAATACAACTTCTAAATGTTGCCGAGGATGGAATATTGATTGAACTCCAAGAATATCTTTTTACCAAACTGCTTATGAATTATTTCTGAAAAAAAAAGAACACAAAATCAAGATCAACCAACAACAAGAACTCAAGCCTGATCTCCCTTTTCTTTTTTCAACTCAAATCTGATCTCAAGAATCCCAAAAAATCACAGCCAAAAATGAACAACTAAGAATTACCCAAAACTTCATTCAACAAATCTACAAATGGGTTTAAAAAATAAACAGAAATAAGAATTGGGTTTCTCTCTAAAAGTCACTCAATGAAGAACACAAATTAGTTTTTGGATAAATTTCACCGATTTAAGCAGTAGAGCAGATTATCTTTTACAGATGGCAGCTTTTTCGTCAACTCTATTGCTGCCAATGGATTGTTCATTTCTACAGCTTGCATCATCTTAACAAAAGTCATAGCATTCAGTCATACAAATATATATTTTTCATTGTTCTACTACTTTGTAATTGGCACACATGAAAGTTGATTCAAAAGGCATTAAAAGTTACAAACTGAAATTGACAGACAAATAAACCCTGGAAATTAAAATTTGTTGTTTTACAGACAGACATGTGTATAGGAGGGATGTGGAGAGAGAAGGAAAGTGAAAAGAAAAAAAATACCATAATGGGTACTTACAAAGCCCTCACTAAAAATTGCCTCGATTCCTTGCTTCTAAAGAAACATTCGCGCGCAGTTGCTGGCTGGATGGCTTTCTGGGGGTGGCCGCCTGGCCGATCGATGTAACTCAGACCAGAATTTAGCGAAAAAGAACAAAGAGATTGAGACGCCAGGGAGTGAGGGCAGAGAGTCGGACTTGGGAAAACAAGGAGACAATGAGCTGCTAATCGTTTCATGTTTATAATTGTATTTTATAAACCCAAACGGTTATATATAGTCATTCCAATCAGTTTTTTTTTTTATTATTATTTTAACTCACATGTAAATTTTTTTTTAAAAAAAAAAAACAATTACACGTTACAAAAAAAAATCTAATATGTATTTACTTTTTTATTAGTCTTTAATAGTTATATGCGACTAGCTAAAAAAAATTAATCTAGATGTAGTAACCCAAAAATATTCAAACTTTATTCACATAATTATTTTACAACTCATAATTAAATACAATTATTCACATACATAACATTTTATTTAAAAGTAAAATAACTATATCTAATTATTTATTCATAATTCTTATAATATTATATCATACAGTCTAACTATTTGTAAAATCACCTCAACTCATGGACAAATCTACACCACCACCTCAACTTGTTCAATTCAAAAATGGGTTTGTAGCACCCATATAAGAGTTATAATCAATATCAACATAGCTCGTAAACAAGCCTAGGATATTCTAATATAAACTAGTATTCCTAACACTTTCACGATAGCGATTTTATCTTTTATTAATGTCACTTCGAGACATTTAACTTTCTCAATCTCTTGAAGTCCACCACGAAATGAATTGAGTGTAATGTTGGTCATGACACATCTCATCCAGAGTTTTGAAACCCGGCCCGGTGATCAACCCGAACTAAGGCTGGGGTCATGGGTTTTAACCGGGTCACCTGGGTCAACCCTATTTTTTATATAAATCAAAATAATGTCGTTTTGATAAAAAAAATATATAAAAAAATTATCAACGAGTTACAACCGGCCAGGTCAACCGGGTCACACCGGGTTGTGACTTCCTCTATTTTTTCTTAAACCCGGCTCAGTTCCAGCACTGAGTCAACCGGGTCCTAAATCGACCCGCAGGGCCGGGTTTCAAAATTATGATCTCATATCATTGATGCCTTCACTAATAGTGGATGCTACCTTTTGAGCCTCACGTCATAAGTAATAAGTCTATATACATATATTAAAAAGTAATTAAATAGTAACATTAATAATTTTAAAAAATGTTGTATTTAAAAAATGTTGTGTCAATCGATTTTCTATCTCGGATATCAGGGTATATAATAATAATACATCATATAATGTGGACACCTAGGGAAACATAACTAGGTAAGTGTAATAAACTAACACGTGATGGGAAAATATCATTTCATGTGTGTGTGTTGTCAAATGTCGATCCTCAAGTATTTAATCCCTCGTAATATCTCAAAGATTTAGGTAAGGTGCATGAATCACTAACTAATTCTCCTTATGTTTTCTCTTATAGTTGATACTATGCAGCTCGTCACTAGTATTAACTTAATTTAGTATGTTCTGAGACAAACCAAATTGTTGCATTACCCAACTAGGGTAGTGCATCCCAACTATATCAAAGTAATGTAATGGAACTTGTGTTAACCAGACCTGAGATACCTCACGGAATATCGGCGAAGTTAGTGGTATTAAAAAATATGAAAGACTTATATTAGATAACAAGTCAAAACTAAAAGTTGACATCCAAATAAAAAAAAAATACAATAAATTTGTAACTCATACTTGATAGTTCTGTTATATTTTTATATCATTAAAGAATAACTCATTTGGACATCTTAGTCAAAAGTTAAAAGCAACACACCAAAGGTTATTCTAGAAAGTCAAATTAGACCATCTTAGAGAAGACTTTGGTGCATGTGTTTTCTTTTTTATAAGGTATTTATTTCATTTATTTGACCTAAAATGAAGTGATATTGTCCCCTCTAACTTTCTATCGATGTGTTTGTCCTTTTTTATCAATCAATTACCCAAAACATGCCAAATATTATTGTTATGTGGGCTTGTAAGATCATAGGTTGAGTTTGGGCTAATTTGGGGGCTATTTTGGGATTCTTTAGGGGCTGAATTCAAGCATCAAACAAGGTTACAAATGTATATATTATTTGGGCTAAAATTGTCATTGAAATCTTGAATGTTTGGTGGTTGAAGTTTGCACATGACATGAAGCAAGTTTAGGCTTGAATTAGATCATGTGTTAACCTTTTCTAGGATTGGAATGAAAATGTTTTTTAGGGAAAATTCAGAGCATTTCTTTGAACTAAAATTTGCTTCAATCTTCACTAAATTTCTCTTCAATTCTTCGTTCCAAATTCTAACCTTAAAAATATTTGAAATAATTCATTTAAGCTTTAAAAATCTATCGAAACATTAAACCAAACTTCATTACCAAAAGGCACACCAATTATTATGCAAAACCCAAATAAAAATAATAAATACATATGTAAAATAAGAGATTTAATGACACTTTTGATGCACAATAATTTACGATGTAGACTTGTATAGGTTTAATATAAGGGATGATGAAGGTAATAAAATAGACTTGTATAAGTTTAATATAAGGGATGGCAGATGTATTAAAATAGTTGATGATGTTTTGACATTGTAAATTATGAACATGCATGAAGTAAGGAGATGAAAAAAAATCCATATTTATGTTGATGTTGATTCTAATGTTGTTTTATTAATAATAAAAATGCCTAAATGTTATAAAGTCAAACCAAATGTTGTTGGTAGATTTAATATAATAAAATATTTTATAAACAATAATGGTAATGAAGTCACAATAATTATTAAAGAATAAGATTTATATTTCAATAAAGATGATAATTGTGTCGGTATGGTTTTGAAGAGGGTACAACTACCAATGTAGATATTCGTAGTGTTAATAGAAGTTATGGTGTTGATTTTCAAGTGGGTGTTTATAGTTCTAGTAAAGGTGTAAGTGTTGGAGTGGGTAGTTTAAATTATAATATATTAAGTAATATGGTTGGTTTTAGCGTAGAGGGTCATATTAAATGTGAGAAATATTACTAGGATGATGATTCTAGTAAAGATGACAAGGATTATATTTCATTATATAAGGAATGATTTGAATTCTAGAATGAAAATGAAGATGAATGGATTGATAATTTACAAGGAAATGCTTGTTTTGGTCAAACATTGAATGATACAACAGATTTAGAGAATGTATAGAGGTTAAACAGTGATGAAGATAATATTGATGTTGAAGGCAGTGAAACTACTAGTAGTATTGATAAGGATACAAGTGGCATAAATGGCTTTAAGTGTTGATTGAGTTACACATTCATGTTTTTATATATTTTGATTGATAACAATAAAATAAAAAATGGACTAATATTATGCTTGGTTAAGAAAAAACTTCAAACAAGTTTTATACGAAGAACATATCAACAAGCATGATAAATTACATAAAGAACTCAATTCGAAAGTCCAAGAAGAGAGGAAAATGAAGGCTTAGAATAAGTGTATTCTAAGCCTTCATTTTAGTGCTTAAACATAAATATTTATATCTTACTTGATAGTACAATTAAAATGAACTCACACATTTCACTTTGTATACATTAAAGGAATGATAATAATCAGATAAAAACTAAGTTAGTTGGTTCTGAAAATTCACCTAGGTTAAACTCTCAAATCTTGAATTCTGCATGAATTGGTCGACCGTTTAGGGTTAATTAATCGATTGAATAGCTTGATCAATTTGAACCGGTCAACCATTTTAGTTGTTAGAGTAACAATAATGGCTATAAACAACTAATTTTTCTTAGAAACACATATATAGCTTGTCTAATTGTAAAATTAGTAAAAGAATCTGAACATATATATTATGCAAGCCATTCTAAGATTAAAACAACTACAAAAGTATCAATCTTGTGCTATTAAACCTTGATATTATAGTACAAAGAGTATTTAATCTCATTCTCACTACACTTAAACACTTTCATATTTTATAAGTGCTATATAGCGAGGTATAAAGATATTAGAATTTCAATTATGCTATCCACTCTATTAAGAAAGTTTATTGTGAAAACAAAATCATCTTCGTAAATCTTTGAGAGTTAGGTAAAAACTCTTGGAATTGATGAGGGAATCTCACCAAAAAAAAAATATCTTAAGAGAGATTTCTTCAAGTAGTGTAAAAAGCTTGGTGTGAATTCATCAAGTGAAAATTATACTTTAAAGCTCGGATAAGTTAAGGAATACAATACTTAAGTACAATTTGCTACTTGAGGTATGGATGTAGGCTTGCCAAACCACGTTAAAAAATGAATATGCAAATTATTTTCCTTAACTCTTTACTCTAAGTACTTTAATTTAATTATTGGTTATTGCATTTACTTGAAGTAATTTGTATTAATTGTAAAATTTAGTGATACATCAAATTCACCCCCTCATAGGTGTTAAATTGCCTTAATCCTTAAACAACATTAAGGTAGGTGTTAATGGATTGATTAAGTTTGTTGAATGTTAAGTTTTTACTAATATCACTCACTTCAGAGATGTTCTTAGAGAATATAAAGTGAAACATGGATATCATATGAAAAGATAAGTTAATCAAAAGGAAAATGGTTGGAGCTACAAGTATAGTTGATTATTGTGTGTGGCCGATATATGCTTCTTTAGTTCCTGGTAGCAAGAATTTCATGGTTAAATCTTTGTGAGACCAACATAGTCGTATTAGGCTTGGAAATAAATAAACAATTAATTCTACTTGGATAACAAAGAAGTTGCTTCCAATTATTAATGACCCAAACATATCCAGTGACACATTTGATACAATATTGAATGATATGTTTGGGATTAAGTCATTCTTGATACATTTATGAAGAGCTAGGACTAAGGTTAAAGACTTTGTGGAAGGAAGTCCAAAGAAGTTTTACAAGAGACTTCCTAGATATATTTAAATTTTAAAATAATATAACCCAGGTTCTAATGTGTTTGTAAGATTTAAACTTAACTACAACTATGAAATATATTCACTAAGGAAATTTCAAATGGTGTATGTATGTTTAAAGGTGATGAATGAAAGATTCGTTAATGGATGTAGACCTTTTATTAGGATTAATGACTGTCATCTAAAGAGTTCTTATAGAGGAGTATTATTATCTGCAGTTGGTTTGGATGATAATAATGAATAATTTTCTCTTATTTATGTTGTTGTTCAATATGAAAGCAATGATACATAAATATTGTTTTTATATGCACTTTATGGATTAATCAAGCATAAGATACACTAGAGACCTTTCTGTATCATATATGATAGAGAAAAGGTATATACCTCTTTTACAACAAATATTTTATTTGTATTTTTATAACTCATTTGATGTTTTCATATATTTTTTATGTTTTTTTTTTGTTAATAAAGTCTGTTTGAAGTTGTGATGGAGATTTTCTCAAAGGCAACCCAAATATATTGTTGCAAACATATATATACCAATATATATATATATATATATATATAAGGATTTAGGTGCCTCAAAAGCTTTATACAAATATGGAATACAACAGTTATATAAAGGATATTGAGGCTAGACATTTATTTGACAATACAATCAAGGTAGAAAATATCACTAACAACTTGTCAAAAGCTTTTAATATTGAGGTTGGGAAATACAAGGCTATTCCAATTGTGATTGTGCTAAAAAAAATTATATTGAAACTAATAAATAGGTTTTATGGTAGATTTGTATAGTCTATAAGATGAGAAACAAAAACTACACCATATGTGAGGAAGTTATTGGACAAGTCTATTAAGAATAGGAAAAACATGAGAATGATTTTAGTTAGTAATGTTGAGTATCAAGTATATGATGGTCAAATAAAGCTTTGCATTGATTTGGATAAGAAAAACTATTTTTATGGTGAATAAAAGATGACTAGAATACTAAAAAGGCATATGGTACCTTGTTTGAAGTACAAAAAAATAATTAAATTGAAGATTTATATCATATGTATTACATTATAAAAACATAGTCTGAGGTTGTATTGGATCTTAAAGATGAAAATATAATTGTACTACCCCTAAACCCAAAAAAAATATAAGTCGACCAAGGAAGAATAAAAGAAAGGAAGAAAAGGAAGAAGGACCTAGTAATGTTAGAAAAAAGATTGTCACACTAAGGTGTAATAAATGCAAATAGTATGGCTATAATTTCAAGATATACCAAAGAGGCAATGCTAGTATTTTTTATAAAGTATCTAGAGGTCTGGGAGGATTTATAGGTATTATAAAGAGATTTAAGGGATCTAGTAATGCTATGAGAGGAATCAAACGTGTTATGAGGGGTTTATTGGTGCTACTAAAGGATCCAAAGTATTAACCAATATTGGTTGAACTGGTAGAGCTATTAGAAAAGGTGTTAGCACATCATCCTCTTCATCTTAAATAGATATATCCTTTTCTTTTAATTTTCATATTGTTTAATGTACATCCTCTTAACATTCAACATATAAAAGTAGTATTGAGTGAA
Organism: Populus alba; assembly: GCF_005239225.2. Classification (NCBI taxonomy): domain Eukaryota; kingdom Viridiplantae; phylum Streptophyta; class Magnoliopsida; order Malpighiales; family Salicaceae; genus Populus; species Populus alba. The sequence continues at coordinate 39,366,634 of NC_133284.1, read as the reverse complement.
AAAAATATAGAGATTTTTTTTATTAGTGCCAAACTATTATGTGTGTTTATGATGTGGTCTATAAACATTTAAGATGATATATACATCTTTTGAAATATATTGCATTGTTTATGTATTAATATTATGTTTTATATTATAAGGATGTTCATGAAATTTTGTTATTTGAATTTGTTTCATGCATTAATTTCATTTGTTCGATGTGAACATTATAATAGTTATAAACATCAATATTGCACACATTAAGTTAGCTACCACCATCAACTTTATACTTGCAATGCTAGCCTTTATATTATGATTCTTGATCTAAACTCAATGTAATTCATCTTCCATTTTATTCACTTCATCTAGTATAAGCTCAATATCATTAACACATGTAGACCCTCTTGTATTTAATTCAATTTTATTTATAGGTTTGCAATAATTAATGAAGGTGTTGTCACATGACATGTCATCACATTTATATAATAACTTGTTCTTGCTAGCTTAGTCTTTGAAATCCTAACATTTATTTTTCCCTACATTGAATACACTTTCAATTCTTTAAGTTCAATTCATCATAACTATTTTTGGCTTTTTAAGACCACTTGCCTCGTTATTGATAAAATAGTTAAAAGATTTATATGGGGTAGCAAAAAGGGTAAACAGGGGTGGCATTTAGTGAAATAAAGTATTGTTACTTATCCTAAAAGATATGGAGGATTAGGGGTGAGAGAAACTAGGCTTGGGAATATTGCTCTATTGGGTAAGCTAATATGACATCTTATAAACAACCCTAAAAAGCCATGAGTGAGGGTTCTCACACATTAATGTATGAGAATGCATGATCTTTTCCATCTTTCAGATAAGCTTCTTACATGTCTTTATACTTGGTATGATTGCTGGTTGGAAGGGGATCCTTTGGCTTCTTATGTTCTTTTTATCAAGATAATGGATATTGATAAGCAGGTTAAGGATATACGGAAAGATAGTACTTGGGACTTATTATTTGGGATATCAAAAGGTTGATGGCTTGGAATTAGGATGTGAGGATCCAACATACTTACATGGAAGCAAATGTGTGTGCAGATTTTATGGCCAAACTAGCAATGTAAACCCCCTGTTATAATTTTTATGGGTTATTAAAAGATGAGAAATTTAACCAATAGTAAAATGAGTTAAATTAAATTAAAGAAACCTAAATCAAGATAAAAAAAAAAAGTGAAATTAATGAAATGAAAAGTGAATATAGTACTAAATTGTTGAAAAGAAAAACAATTGTGAGGATAAAATAAATATGTAAGACCAAAAAATGTCAATATTCAAATAACAAAAGGTTGGGAGTTTATATACAAATGATAAAAAGGGGTGGGTATAAATGAGCGATTAATAAGATGATAGAACTATAAATATCATTCTATTTTCTCTCTTTGAGTGACTTGCAAGAGCAAGAGAGAGTTTAGAGAGAGGCTAGAGAGAAGACATATTGATGACAGAACATCCGATAGCTATAACTCTACCTTCCACCGTTAGATTAGGCTATAATTTGGATATATTGTTCTTCTTGATGTTGTCTAGATTCTGAACGGTGGAGATTAGAAACTAACACTCGGTATATACGTTGTGCATTTTACATAGTAGGATTTTGAGGTCAGTTTGGTTAAACCCATATTTCTGAAAATTTCACCATTTGATGAAGGTTGATATTTGGATATGTTATATTTATAATAATGCATTATAACTTGACTGTATGGATTGTTTGGAATGTTATTTGTTTGTTATTTATGGTTGATTGAAATTGTTGTCAAGGATTGTGTTTAGAAGAATATTGTTTGAAAAGTTTGTAAAATCGATAAAAATGTTTTTTTTTTAACATTAATAGGGAAGATTGAAATAAATGAGATAAATTGGCTCTTAAAAAGATTTTTTTGACACTCTTAAACGATATGTGATATGGTTAGGGGTTGAGATAAAAGATAAAAAGTTAAATTGTGGATTTTATGTGTAAATTGAAAGGTTGATGAATCTGGACAAATTCGTCTCCTAACTTTTAGAGAGAATTCGAGTAGGAGGATAAGAGAATTAAGATCACGTTTCTTCATAGTAATTGTAGTTTTGGAAGTTAGCTAACTAAGAAAATTGGTCTTGCTCAATATGGAGCTATAAAACCCCAGCTATGGGTCATCAACCAAGATTGGGTCCTGACAGACCCTGTAGGCAGTAGGTATGGTTTGTTAATAGGCAATTTTAATTGTCTTAGAGGCAGAACTAGGCTTTTCTTCCTTCAAAGAACTTGTAGCCTCATGTTTTAGCTTTCTAACAAAACCAATCTCGCTTTAAATAGAGTTCTATAACTTTAAATATAGTTAAAAATATGAGAGAGGTTGAATAGTAAAAGTTCAATTCAAGATAGTAATAGTCGGACAATAACAATCTAGTGTTTGTTGATGAGAAATTTGATTGTCGTAGAGGCAGAACTAGGTACTCCTTCCTCAAAGAACTTGTAGCCTCGTTTCTTAGCTTTCCAACGAGACCAATCTTGCTTGAAATGGAGTTCTATATCTCTAGATATAGTTAAAAATCTAAGGAGAGGTTGAACAGTAACAATTCAATTTCAAGACAGTAACAGGTGGATAGTAACTGTTCAGTGTTTGTTGATGAGCAATTTTAACTATCGTAGAGGCAGAACTGGGTTCTCCTTCCTTTAGAGAACTTGTAGCCTCATGCCTTAGCTTTCCAACATGACCAATCTCGTTTGAAATAGAGTTATATAACTTTAGATATAGTTAAAATTCTGAGGAGATGTCGGACATTAAAAGTTCAAAATCAAGACAGTAAAAGTTGGACAGTATCAGTTCAATGTTTGTTGATGAGCAATTTTAACTGTCTTAGAGGTAGAATTTGGTTCTCCTTCTTTAGATAACTTTTAGCCTTGTTTCTTAGCTTTCCAACGAGACCAATCTCGCTTGAAATGGAGTTCTATAACTCTACATATAGTTAAAAATCTAAGGAGAGGTCGAACAGTAATAGTTGGACAGTAACAGTCCAGTGTTTGTTGATGAGCAATTTTGACTATCTTAGAGGTAGAACTGGGTTCTCATTCCTCATAGAAGTTGTAGCCTCGTGTCTTAGCTTTCCAACGAGATCAATCTCGCTTAAAACGGAGTTCTATAACTCTAGATATAATTAAAAATCTAAGGAGAGGTCGGATAGTAACAGTTAAATTTTAAGACAGTAACGGTTGGATAGTAACAATCTAATAACTAGAAAGTAACAATTCAAATATAAAAAAAGGAATGATAACTATGGTTGGATAAAGGATGACAACATTAATGGGTGTAATGAGAAAAACATAAAAAATATAAAGAAAGGAATGATTGAAAAAAAAGATATATTAGCTGTTGATATGATTATTATAAAACATATTCTTAACTAAGGAAAATTTATGAGATGAGCCTGTAACTGTAGGAGGAACCACCGATGTGGTGCAACAACAACAATATGGGAGCACGAGTAGAACTTTTACTGTAGATATGTGACTTTCACCTTCCTTTTTAATAACGTTGAATAATGAAAATACTTTATCATAAATGTTACCATATTGTGTTAATTCAGATATCAAATTGCTAAATGCTTAAATGTTGATAAATGTTTGATAGTTTCGGTTAATGACATCCGTAGGGATGACTGAGATAAACGGTTGATAGCTTCGCTAATGGCATTTGAATGGATGACTGAGACAAAGGAATGATTAGCTTCGGCTAGTGACATTCTAATGGACGACCAAGATAAACGAATGATTAGCTTTGACTAATGACATCCAAATGGTGACCATGAAAAAAAGGTTGATTAGCTTTGGCTGATAGCATCCGAATGGATGACCGGGACAAATGAATTATTAGTTTTGGCTAATGGCATCCGAATGGATGACCAGGACAAACGATTGATTAGCTTTGGCTGATGGCATTCAAAGTGGATGGCTGGGGTGAGTGAACGATTAACCTTAACAAATGATGCCTTAAAAGGATGGCCGAATTTAAAATTATGGTTGATTGCAAGAATTGGTACATCTATATGTATTGCAAGTTGTTTATACCAAGAACATGAAGGAACTACAAATGTCACATTTCAAACATGAGATAATATTAATGCTTCATTAAACTGCCAGACTATTTCTTATTCTTATTATTATTATTAGTAAGTAATTGCATTATTATAAATGTTTTGTACTGTACCTGGGACGTCACACCAACAAGGTGCCTAGGAAACCCAATACACGGGAACCTACTTTTGCAAAGAATCATGTAGTTACATTTTAAATCAAGATGTATTTTGTATGAATCAATGTAATGAATGTATAACTATTATTAGATCCTTTTAGTTTAAATTCATGATGACTATTTGTATGATAGAATACAAACTCATGTTTATGCATGTATATTTTTAATGTAAACTTCTAATCATGCAAACATAATATTATAAGTTATGTAAGATTCACCTTTAAATGAAATGTTGATTGTTGTTGATGTATGGATTGTATTTTGATGATGTGAGGGAACAAGTTCGCCAATTACCAACACGATGTGTGTCAAGTACAAAAAAAAATAAAATTTAATGTTGTTTTAGGCTTGAAAAGCCGGGTTGTTACAAGCAACTAGTAATGATCACGGATTTATTGTTTGGGATATGCCTCTAGAAGGAATTGCCAGTCTTTTATTAGCAGGTCAGCTAAAGACCTATTTCCATATAGTAGTCTAGTTTTCTTTATTTTCCTTACTGTACCAAAAAAACCTACATTATACCATGACAATGCACGTTTAATTCAAAATTTTACATGATAAAAATTTCAATGTTTTTCATCATTAGAGCTAATCCCGTTGCTACATGGTGACACTCAACTATTTAAGACTATAAAAATATTAAAAGGGAAAGCAAATTCACTGTGTATATAGAAACATTTTGTTATTCATTATGATAGTGTAATTATTTATTTGTCTTCCAGAAAAATTCAAATGCCTTTGTGTTGGCGGTATTTCAGTTTTTTTTGCATAGCCTATTAGTCATTAAATGATTAATCATGGCTATATTTGTCTCTTATAATTTTTTTATGTGCGGTAAACTAACTCAATTACCCTCAAAGTTAAAATTTTTAAAATTAATAGACAAGGATATTTCTATTTTTTCACTTTTTAAAACACAGTAAAATGACAACTTTACACTTGAAATAAAAAAAATTAAAACATGCATCCATGGGACTTTTGGTCTTTTCACTACTCTTTTTTTGTTGTATTCTAGTTTCATGGAAGGAAATTTGGTCTTTTTATATAAATTAGTTGTTATTTTAATGGAAAAAGTTGTCATCATATGTGGGGCATACACTAGCACATAGAAGGTGCCCACACATTTTAGGTGGTGTGTATGACACCTCTCGTCAACCAAAAATGTTCTTCAACCATGTCATTGGAAGCGTCGCCGTGCTCTTTTCCTATTGGTGCAACATATCGATGGTGATGGGGTGGTTTGTTGTCAATGAGGCTTTTTTAATTTTCTTCTCTCTTCTTCCTTAAAATTCACAGTTTGATCCTCTTTGTTGTTGGTAATTCATCTTCAGTCCTTATTCTTTTGATTTTTAATTTTTGTTCTTCACCTTTTAGTATAAGTTTTATTTATGTTAATTTCATCATTCAATCTTAATATTTTATATATATATATATATATTTAATTTAGTTCTTATTTTTTTTTATTTTTATTTTTTTCTTGGCCTTTTTGTAAAGTTTTTTATTTGCTTTCAATGTCATCCTTTAATCCAAATTTATGATATATTATATTTTCTAACTTGGTCCTCATTTTTTTTATTTTTTCTTATCCTTTTGTTAAATTTATTTTTCTTTTTAAGTTCTCCCTCCAATCGAAAACTTATAGTTTCTTTCTAATTTATTTTTTATATTGATTTTTATTCTCATTATTTTAGTTGCTATATTTTTTTGGGTCTTTTTATGTAATTTTTTTTTTTCCTGATTTCATCATTTAACATTTGAGTTGTTGGAGATTAGACTTCATGGTTTTTTCATGTATAGTGCTTTCGATCTAATGATTTAGGTCATGAGTTTTGAAAAGTTGATAGGGGTAGACATCTTTTTTTCTTTTTTGCTTATTTTTTTAATTTCATTGTTTGACATTATTTTTTTAAATAGCTTTAAGATTTTCTTTGATTTTTTTTTTATTGAGTTATTCCAACCTTATAACCCAAGACACAAGTTTAGAAGATTAACTCGGACTGACTTGACCTTTATTGCTCAAATTACATGTTTATTATGCTAACCCAGATTGAAGCAGGCTGATTGTTTTGTTTTTTTTTTTTGTTTTATTCCAATTTCATCATTTCATATATAATTAGTTGAAAATTGAACTACATTGTTTTTTCATTCTTGGAAAAAAATTTATTTATGAAGTTGTTGTGAACTCTCTTTTTTTTACTAATCTCTTTATCCCTATACTATCATTGCCTTTTTTTATTATTTAATTAAAATAAAACTAATTTATATAAACTAGTTGTTGTATAACCTGAGTCATAGAATTCTTTTTTATAGGAAAAATATACTTGCGATTCTTAAATATATTTTCTTATAAAAAAAAAAACAATACAAACATAAATATAACCATAATGGGGGCACGCATCTATAACTTGCTAAACAACTCAAGAAGGACTTCTCTCATCATAGAACAACAATTTTTTTTTTTTTGTATCGGAAATCAAAACACAAGTGATCTATCTCTAAAATCAATGGTTCATGGTTTAAAATATTTATATAAGGATCATTCTCTAATCTATCCTTATATAATTAAACTAATTTTTATTCTTAAATATATGTTTTTATAATGTATTCATCTTATAAGTTTCTAAAATAAACCACCAGAATTAGTTATTAGTTATGTGATTTGCATAAAAAAAAAACCTTTTATTTGTTTGGCTTAAAAGGATATTTTATAAATAATAATATGCAAATTATGTAATTAATTTTGGTAGTTTGGCCTAAAAATCGTTCTAAGAAGATGATTAATAATTAACCTAGAGAGTGTTTCAAAATATGATTGTACCTATATTTTCAAAACAATTTAATTTTTTTTGTTAAAAAATTAATTTTTTTGTATATTTTGGATTGTTTTGTTGCACTGATCTCAAAAATAATTTTTTAAAAATAAAATAAATATTATTTTGATGTATTTCAATACAAAACTTTGAAAAGTAATTACAACCACACTTCTAAATATGAATAGATAAAATTGACTCAGAGATACCAGGATACATTGAAAAAACTTATATAATAAGAACAAGTTGAGTCATTAACTCTAAAAGAAAATCATTATTTTGAATTAGCTATCCTGACATATTTCTATAAATAGTTTTAAATGTTTTTTTGCTAAATTAAATAACATTTTCTATCTTTCAAGATAAAGTAACATTCTATTTTATAACAATTTATCAATTTACTTTCAAGAAATTGTTGTTTTGGTTTTTAAAAATATTCATTCCCTTTTCAATTATTTTTATGCAAATGAATTCTTGTCTTGATATCTTTTGTGAGGAAATTAAAATATGATATTTAAAAAAAACAACGATTACGATTTAATTTAAAATATTAATATTTTATCTATAATTCCAAGTTCTAAATTTTTTCGAACCACAAATAAAATGGCTAACTATTTTTGTATTATACTACAAATTAGCAGTTCAGAAAATTGGATGCCTTGAAACTGTACAACAACTCGTTGTTATAAATATATATGTATAATTAGTTACGTGGCTTCATTGTGGTCTGATATTTTTTTATGTAAAAAAAATATGAAATTATTATCAATTGTTTTTTTTATCATTTAGAAAAATTTTAATAATGAAATTCAAGATTTGTAACATATATTTAATAAAATTGACCAAGATTTCTAAGTCCTAATAAATGTTAATATTATCAAAATACTATTTTTTTTAATTAAATATCAAACCGGGGACATGAAAGATAAAAATATATCAAGACACCTGACTATGTATTATAATGAGTCATTAACTCATTATGTTTTTATGAAATATGTTTTTATATTAAAAAAATTAATAATTTAAATTTAATTAAAACAAAATAATTTTATAGTATAACTCTTTTTACTTTTATTAATATCTATTACCTCTATAATTTTATTTTTTCTATCTCATTCATTTAATAAAAATCAAAAGCAATTACTACTAACATCAAAAAAACTTGAACACTTTAAAATAATGATAAAAATGGTATCTATCCAATTAGATTTTTTTTTTATCTCATTAAATTGTGTGGGTCAACCTCGAAGTCCTCAATCCAACTATTTGCTTGGCATGGAATTCAAATTAAATCATGTGAAACTTGAATTAATATGATCTCGTCGATTTAATATGTTCAACCGCGAGCTAGTCAACTAATCAAAACCAAGTTTGTCTAAGAAAATATATAGACGTTGTCATTTTAATTCTTATTATAAATATTAACATGATAATGTTTTGGGTGGACCCGAGTCTCTAGGTATGATCCAATTGTCAATTGGACCAAAACCCAATTTTCTTTTTATATATATATAAAAAAAAATTAAAGACTCCGATCCAACATTTTCTTTATAAAAAAATTCAAGAACGATGGAATTCTTGACAAATCCGGGTCAATGCGCCCAACCCTTTACTTAGATCATAACACTTACTAGGTTTAATCACCTTGTCTTTTAAAATATATTTTTTGTTTAATTGAATGATTAATAATCTAAAAAATAAGAGGAAAGGTCTTAATAAAAATTTAAAACAAATAATAAATAATAAAAACTACAAAAATACATATAAAAGAATGATGGTTTGAATAAAAATTTAAGAGGAAATTTTTTTAAAAAAATGCCATATGTAGATGGATCTAAAAAGAAATTCCAGCCCAGACGCGTCTTAGCCTGAAAACACAGGTCTATGAGCTTTGATAATTGTTTTTCGTAAGGATGGATGACATATTGTGCATATTTTTGTTTTTTAAATAAACAACTTGTAGCTTGTAATAATAGATGACACATCATTCAGGAACCTAGATACAGACCACCATAGCGGTGGTTGAAATTTTAGGGTCCAACTTTTTGGATCCTAAAACTAATATTTCACCTGAAAACATTTTTAAAAAATAATACTTTGGATGCCTTTAAAAATCTATTTGTTGTCTTCAATTTGGAAAAAATTAGTTCCAAAACACAAAATAAACTTGATTTAAAAAAAAAATTAAGATCTGATTTATTTTTTCAGGTAAGATAAAGCCTAAAGAATACCTCAACATAACTCCTCTCATCAAAAGGGGCCCATTGACACCAAGAAAGACTTTTTTATGGCTAAAATATTGGCCAACCAATAACTCCCTCTTTTATTTTTCATTTTCCTAACTCTACATAGTGTTGTAACTCTACAACATTCTCTATCTCACGGTTCAAACCATTTATATTCACCTAAATTATAGCTAGCTTAATCTTTCTATAGTATATTGCCTTCATCTTATCTCATGTATCGATAAGCCTCTCATAATTCATTTTTATACTCAAAACAAGATGATTCCACCAAATAATAACATAATTAGTAAATTTAATCACAATTAATTTTACATTTTCTCCACCAAATAATTGTAACAATAAAAAATCGACTCCACTTTAGTTTTCCACTTTAAGTAAGCTTATAAATCATTTTTCCATTGGAAAAACAAAAGTCTTCATCTTAATACTCCTGAGGTTCCTATCCAAACCATCTTTAAATGTAAAATCTCTTATAGATCCTCTTTATGGTCAAAATCCTCATGATGTTGAAATCTCCTATTACGAAAAATACCATGTTGTCGAATTATACCTCATTGCTGAAATGAAACTTGATCAAGTTCATCCAAATTATCATCCATGTTCTCCTTAACAAACTCATCTACATGTTTAGTAGTACGTTTTTCTTGCTTTTTGGTATTAGGAACCTTTTAGAATAACCTCTCTTGTAAATTATCAATCACAATATCCTATCTATTTATTTGATCATTCACCTCGCCAAACAATACATTCATCCTCTCAAATTGTTGTTGCATAGCCTTTGAAATAAATAAATAAATAAGTGTTTTTTCTCCTTCTTAGGTGAAGACTCTCTTTTGAAAGACATCTTCAAATCTAAAAAACATATTAGTAAATAATCTTCACACATTCCCGTATGTGTTTATACTTAAGGATATGACACTTTACACCTATTTCACTTATAATTTAGCTTTTTATTATAATATTCTCATACTTTTTTGCCTTTACCCCTTTTAGCTCATCTATTTAGTTCTTTAAGGAACTAAACAAAAACAATAAAAACATTTTTGATTATAACGTTCAACCAATGGATTCAAAAGGACATAACAATAACAATAACAACAACAACAACAACAACAATAATTAAAAAAAAAACAATAAGGAAACTAGGAATAAGGAAAACTCAACAACCAAACTCAAATCAATACCAAAAAAATGAATTTAAAATAACAAAGACGACAAGAAACGAAAAGGAATTTAGGAGTAACTCAATAAAACATATTTAAGATTGAACTTCTTGACTTGTGTTAAGAAAATAAAGCTCCAAAGATCAATAAAGAAAGATTGTCAAAACCTGATCCATGATCAACATATAGACAAGGTCATCCTCCAAGGTTTCATATTTATGTGAACTCAAACTTACATACAAACTTATTCCTTACGTGAACAAAATAGAGTTTTATGTAACATGATAACATAACTAACTCCATAATATAAATTGACTATCTTAATACAAGAGTTAATATAAATATCATAATTATGGAGCACTAACTAGATATAAAAAAAAGTACTAAATGCAACCAAAGAGCAGGTTTTGAAGTCCAACAAAATTGATCTGCTAATAAAAATATAAGCCTAAAAAAGACAAATAACAAGAGAATGAGTTTAACAACTCAGTGAGTAAATAATGTTTAATACATACATACATACAAGGTAATAAGACAAAGAAAAACATATACAAATTTGGCTTTAGGCTTCTACAAAAAAGTTTCATAAATAAGCCCTAACAAGTATATCATAAGGTAAGGCTTGTCAGAAAATTTAAATGCAATGAACATGACGCTCCATGCTATTGGATGATCAATCGTCACAGGTTAGAGACTCTTTGAGCAACTAGAATTCATATACAATGTGTACAAAGACTAACACTACCTTGTTAGCAAGGGTATTTTGATTGACATATCATAGGTTCATATCATAATCACACAAATAGATTCATATCTCAAGACTCAACTCATGGCATCTATCAAATGAGAAGCTATCAATTTAGAAGTACAAAATAGTTTATATCAAAGATTCAATTTCAATAAGTGACCATACTTAATCACAAATAAGGAATAAATAACAATATAAGAATTACCAAGAAGCACAATCAATTCCATATTAATAATTGAAGTATTTATATTAATCTTGTAGCATATGAAAAATTACTCACCTACCTTACTTAAAAGTATAAAATAACACAAAAGTAAATACGAAGGCAATCTTATTGATGTCCTATAGGTAGAATATCAGGATTATTTGAATACAAAAGAAGACATACTTAAAACAGACTCGAAAAGAATGTAAAATCTATTTAATACATTTAACTTAGGGTCTAACTCATAGCCCTATATGTTTATGAACAAAAGTTATTATTTTTCTCAAAAAACCAAACGGTTTCTCGAAATCTAATTTATAAGGAATAAAAAACATAAAACTTGGTAATAATTAACCAATAAACCTCAATTATTCATCAAAACCAATCTAAAAAACTGAAATTAAAACTAAAGACTAATTTGGAACTTTCTAAGATTTTTAGGGATTACATTGTAATTTTACTAAATTGAGGACCAAACTGAAAATGCCATAAATTCATAACTATACTAACATTCTGCCCATAATTCATCCTCAATCTTTCTAGAATATCAAATTTTGCTCCAAGTACCAAACTATGATTTTCCAAAGTTTGGGGACTAAACTATAATTTTCACAAATTAATAGACTAAACTGAAATTCCATAATCTTCAACCTTAAACCTAGATTTTTCCACAAATCAACTACTGATCTATGAAAATATCTAACTCAAAATCATCATGTAACAAGTCATAACTCAAAATCGTCATCCTTACACAAAATCTTTCAAAATCAACTAATTAAACCATTACCCATAACAATTAATTTATAATATTCTAAGTAGCTTATCAATCAAACCCAAAACATAATCTTCAAAATTCTAATATTAACAAAAATAATAATCTTAATTAATACCAACAATTATACCCATCAAAACATAAATGTTACTTTTTAAACTTATTTTTCTGTAACTGTCTTCTCTTCCTTTTATCTTTTCTTCTTATCTTCTTCTTCTTATGGTTCTCTCTTTTCAAATTTGAATTTTCTCTTTCTTTTTTTGTTTTGTTTTTATTCTTCATTTTATACTTACTAGCTCTTTGTTCACTTAATAAAAAGTCATTCATCCATTTATACATAAAACTTACTCTTCGAAGGATATTGTTGTCATTTCCTATTAAACCTTTGTTTCTTTATTTCAAAATATTACAAAGACTTTCTTAAGAAATAATTCAATAAAACATTTTCAAGATTGAACTTTTGACTTACTTTGTGATTTCTTTTCTATTTTTCTTTTCTTTTCAATGCAAGATACAGTTATCTAGAAGACTTTTTTTAAATATATATATATATATATATATATATATATATATATATATATATACTTGGTAGATTGTAAATTTTGTATATTAAATCTCACATTTTTTAAAGAGATCACAAATTAGTAATGTGAAAAATCCCTAATTCAAGAACATGTTGACTTTAAAGAATAAGAATAAGAATTGATTACCAAATAGAAATAACGATCTTGTTGATGCGAGGAATAATTATCTAAGCTTGAAACAAAAAGAAATCAAGAACAAAACAAGAAATTAAAGATAATGAACCTGGTTTTAGAGCATAGCTCTGATATTAACTGATGCGAACTTAGAGGGGAAGAATCCTAGAACTTATAAACAAGATGAAACACAATCCAAGAAAGCCAAAATTAAGTTAAAAAAAACTCGACCCAATGATTACTTGAATCGAAAAACCCTAGTTATTAGATGAAAACCTTGACCTGTTGATTATAACGAACAAAGAATTAAAGGAATAAGGATGAATGTTAGAAAGAAGAAATCTTGATAACTTTTGAAAGTTCTATAAATAGCTAAAAGTAAGAGCAATCTCTCTCTCACAAGTTTATTTCTAAATAATCAATGAGTTATGACAACTTACAAACTAAAAAAAGTATTTGTAGTTTAACAAAATAAACTCTAGTGAAAAACTGAGTTGAAACTTAAACCCAAATCTAAACTAATGACACGACCAAAAGCTTGATGTTTTCTCTCAAGTGCAGGAGTGTCGAAGTAATAAATAACCCGACAAGACCGGGATCGAACCACAGAGAGGTTAATTGTATAAATTATAAATAACAATACAACAATAACAACAACAATAATAGTAATAGTAATAATAATATTAATAGTAATAGTAATAATAATAATAATAATACTCAGTACGTGGCGTTGTTATACCTGAGAATGATCTAAAAGATCGGGTCACAGGTTTCCAGCCTATATACTAAGTTTATGAAAAGATCAAAGAGATATATTATATAATATAAATAGATTTCTGATGCGAATGAACAAGGCAAGACCAACAATATTAGGATCCTTGATCAAACATAGAGCATACTTAATGTACATAAAATATGACAAGAATGCAAGTAGTAGTAGTAGTAGTAGTAGTAAAAGAGAAGAGGAAGAAATTAATGAGAACTTTGAGATGGAAGATTACTGTAAGGAATAAACAATAATAAAAACAAATGTCAAGGTTAGAGGATCCACTAATGGTACTTCAAATAAGTATAATATAAACTTTTATTATTCAACTAGAAACCACACACAAAGGAGGTTTCAATCAGATTATAATTGTTAACATGATTACATTAATTATCTTATTCAAGTAATGCCAATACTTGTAAATATTATTAGGTATTCATGGTGATAACTTATGTTAACAACAAATCAAGTTCCTTTCATAGCACAAGTGTAGGTTATACCATACGGTTGGGCTATGAAAGTGCCAAACATTTGTTGTATCAAGGGTTGTTCAACACAAAATTAGATTAACCATTTAACAAGAAAGATATTAAGAGTAAGTAAGATAATAAATATAAAACATGTTAATATCAAGCATTAAAGTCCATGTTGAGTTTATACTATACTTATTCTTACACCATTAGTGTAACCTTTTCACCTTGACATAATAGATTTAGCTAAACATAATGAAAGAAAGAAACATAAATAAACAAGATAAGAATATAATTATACAAATAAAGGAAAGGAAATGAAGAGCATAAACAAGAGATTAATATAACATCAAATAAAACTTAAACATTACAAAATACAAAGAAAGAGAGCAAGAGCATGATCTTGATCTGAACACCAAGATGCCTAAATGCATGGCAAATGCCTCCTTTTATAAGCCAAAATTTGGAACTATTGATTTAATGAATAATTGTTGAGTGGGTGGCCACATCTTAACGTAGTGAAAATCCTTATCTTCTTGTCTGAATAAAAAGTCATTGCTAACATTAGAACTGGAACCATATGAAGCATGAAAGTTCTAGGAAATTCTCTTAGCTTTCCAGGAAAAAAAAGTTGAGGTCATTTGGACTTTTAGAACTCAAGATATGGGTTGAACACTGAACAGTGTCGGGGCTGTAGGACAGATTCAGACTTCTTTGTTGTTGCTATAATTTGGACTTGAAAATGGCTTTCTTAGATCTTGGTGTCCACATGAAAGTTGTAGGCCTATGTCTTACTGAATCTATGTAAAACTTTGAGATCATTTGGACATCTAGAACTCGAGATATGACCCAATTACCAAACAGTGTTCTAGTTTGGATTGCACCAACATCTCTTTTCTAAGCTTCACCCTTATTTATCTTCAAAATTTCAGTAGTTGAATTCATCAATCAATCCTTTGATTTATGTGATAGGCCTGCATTTAAGATGAACATTTACCATATATTAAGGCATTTTATAGTACCACACTTGTTATTATAAAACATGCTTTAGTTAAGGAGTTATTGATACTTCAAGTGCAAAATGATGATATAAAACCTTGATAAACATGCACTTTTAAGTACTAATCAACTAACTCAAGAGCACTTTAAAATAAATAAACAAAGTCCAATTTGCAAAGTAACTTTTGAACTTTATCAAAATACTTTTTTGATTTTTAATTGTTATGAAATTTTAATCTTATATGAAACAAGGTCTTTAAAATATCATGGCAAAATTTTAGTGTGATCCAAATTTTTTGTCAGATTGAAAATTATGACTATTAACATATAGTTGTGCATCCAAGCTCCCGTACATGTTAAACATCTAAATCTCTTGCTTGAATCACATTGTTCAAGACTTGATTTTTCTTTGAACTTAATTTTATGCTTTACGTCATCTTAGAAGAAATTCTTGAAGTTTGCTCAATCAATATATTTGGAATTAGCCAATTGAATACCTTTTTGATCTTATTGACTCTTATTTTTATAATTGGTACAATCAACATATGTAATGAATTATATGGTACTGCCTGTTTTTTCTAGTAAGTTAATTTTATATTTATACTACAAATTAACATTTCAAGAAAGTGGCTTGCTTGATGACTTGTTTTTACTGGGAAAATAATTTGTTTTTACCTTTTTCCATCTTTGCTGTTCCTTTGTAATGTCAAATTTATTTTTTTTTGAACGTAAAATAATTTTACAAGGGAGGTTATCAATTTTGAATCTTGTGGGCTTAAGATTTCATTTGTTTTTTTTTGGCATGTAACATGTATCTATTTTGAAAATAATAACATTTTTTATTTTAGAATTTTTTAAAATAAAAGTGTAGCTAGCGCATTTGAATTAGTGTATATTTAGAATATGATGAATATTATTTTTTTAAAAATAATTTTTATTTAAAAATATATTAAAATATAGTATATATTTATTTATTTTTTAAAATTTAATTTTAATATAAAAAAACTATCTATAAATACAAAAAAAAATTAATTTGAAATTAAATAGAAGTTTTTCTTGAAAATATAAAAAATATAATCAAACCGGAATCCGAAACACCGCCCGAAACTAAAATATCGTATTTAAATTCATGCCATGAATGCAAGAAGCAATGACCACCACCTGAAAAAGAGGATAAAAAATGGTAGCCCCACTGTCACTCAAAGGACCCACAATCCTCCACCGTTCGATGAAGATAATCCCCATAATAATAATAGTAAAACAGAAAAAGAAAAAAGAAAAAGAAAAAGAAAAAAATGCACAGGTTCCCTTCCCTTTGGTGGGAAATCACAAGCATCCTTCAACACTTCCAGTCACCTTGACGCATCCATCTTCATCCTTTCCTTCAACAACAAACAAAAAAAGATTCGAAAACTCCAGAAACCAGCCCAGCCAAGCAACGGATAATGAGTAGAGTCCGTACACTAAACTAAAAACTCTGCTGCTAATTGTAAATAAATAACCTTGTTAATTTCTTCTGCACAGAATGGCAACGAAACTATCAACTTGTTTTCTGAGCCATCGCCATGCTACTGCTTTAAATTGCAATGCTATTACTACTACTACTAATGATCCCAAGCACACTAATGTTCGATTCTTGTTGCCTTGTCATCGATTGCTCTCATCCTCCTCTTTCAGAATACGGAATCGCAACTCGAGGTACGTACTACGCTTCTCAATTAGGTTTTTAATTTTACTGTTAGGTTTTTATTATTAATTTGATTTCAATAATTTGATGCATGGCTGAATGATAGAAGCTCGCAGTATAAGCGTAGACAAATGAAGAAATCTTCTTCTACAGAGGATTCCGAGAGTCATCAACCACAACCGCAACCGCAACCGCAAACGCAACCGCAACCGCAACCACAATCTCAACCTCAACCCCCTCCTACGGTGTTTAGTGCTGTACCAAATGATGTTGCTGGCGCTAGCGTATTCGTAGATTCGGAAACTAGTACTAGTGTAGATGTGGAGCGGATTGAGCAACTCACTGATGCACAAAATCCACAACGTCTTACTGTGTCCCAAGAAGCCAAATCTTTGGTCTTCTTTCTCTACTTATGCAATTGTATTAGCAAATTTGTTTTTGATCGCTGCTTCGTTGTAATATAGTTTAATTTTTTTTTTTTAATTGGGTTTCTCTCAGGCTATTGATATTAACATAGAGGAAGATGAGAAGCATTCAAGTGCATCTGATGAAATGAAACAATTGGTATTCCTTTTTACCATGCTCCTTAAAAAAATAAAGTATTTCACAATCTGTTCTTAGGCTATGTAGTTTATATTTTTTAAGTGACTAGGGCTTCCATGCACTTTAGGATATCCATGCTGGAACTTTGATGCTTGAGTTTTGGTCCATTACTCTGTCTGGATGTAATTCAAGTGTCGAATTCACATTAAGTCTATGATTTCAAATCTGTTCCTCAATTTTAGTTTTACTTTTCTTGTTTTGATTTACTTGAATGAGAGACAATGGCTTGTTTCAAAAAAAATTAAATAATCTATCTTCTACCCCCCAGGCTGTAAACATGGGTGGCGAGAGCAACTTTCAAGTATTCAACTTGAAGATTTGATAGGCATGATAAGAAATGCTGAGAAAAGTAGGATGACTTTCTCTTCTATTCTTGATTTATCTTCCTCAATGCTTGTAGTTTCAAACACTTCCAAGTAAGGAGGGCATGCGTTTATATTCATTGGTAACATGTGTATGTTAGATACTCTTCTTTCTCAACAAAGCTCGGGTTTTTTGCGCTTGATGACCTTGAAAGAATTTTTTCATGAGAAGGACAAGTTGCAAGGAGAAATTAATGTTTTGGAGATGAGATTGGCAGAAAATGATGCTAAGATGAAGGTTGCCGCTCAAGAAAAGATACGTGTGGAACTCCTGGAAGCCCAGTTGGAGAAACTAAGGAATGAACTAGATCAGAGGGGTGCTACTGAGAGAAGTGTGTTTGATCTGTATGAGAGCCAAAACAATGTTTTTAACAAGGAAGCCCCTCTACTTCAGAATAACACTCTACTTCAGAATAGCAGTGTTCATTCTCTTAGCGACGAGCTTAGTTTATTGAGGTCGGAGAATATGTCTCTGAAAAATGATATAGAAGCACTCAGGGAAGAGCTTAGTAATGTCAAGAATACCGATGAACGTGTTGCAATACTGGTGAAGCAACACTCTTTGATGAAGTCTTCTCTGCAAGACCTGGAGTCCAAACTAATAGCTTCTGAGGAAGATGTTTCAAAATTATCTAGTCTAAAAGTTGAATGCAAGGACTTATGGGAGAAGGTGTATACTTTGCAAGCACTGCTGGATAAGGCAACCAAGCGAGCAGATCAGGCTATTCTTGTGTTGCAGCAAAACCAGGATCTCCGAAAGAAGGTTGATAAATTGGAAGAATCCCTGGAAGAAGCCGTTGTTTATAAGCTATCATCAGAAAAGTTGCAGCAATATAATGAACTAATACAGCAAAAGATGAAACTATTGGAGGAGCACCTCCAGAGGTCTGATGAAGAGATACATTCTTATGTCCGATTGTATCAAGATTCTGTACAAGAATTTCAAGATACACTCAAGAGTTTGAAAGAGGAAAGCAATAAAAGGGCACTGGATGAACCTATAGATGATATGCCCTGGGAATTTTGGAGTCATTTACTGCTCATAATTGATGGTTGGCTGCTCGAGAAGAAAATATCTACAGATGATGCAAAGCATTTGAGAGAAATGGTATGGAAGAAAGATGGGCGTATTTGCGATGCATACATGGAAAGCAGAGAAAAGAATGAACGTGAAGCTGTGTCTAGGTTTCTCAAGCTGACATCATCATCCAAAAGGTAAAATTTTTAAGTAGGAATGTTTTTGGAAATTACCCGTTACTATCCGATTATCTCTTTACTATATGATTTTCCCTTTCCTTGATCTTCAGTTATGGATTATCTATCATTCATATTGCAGCAGAGATGGCACCAGTTGCCAAGGTGAGCTTAACATATATGTTTCACTCAGTCACTTTGTTTTAGGATTGCTAATTTCTTAGCAGCCTTGTCAATCTCATGTGATGTATTCTGGACACCTTCAGAAATACAAGTGTGTGTGTGTGTATTTGTCTCAGATGAATATGCTATACATTACATGATATGTCTTTTCAGGGAAATATAACTTAGATGGCCTCTTTCTGTT